>NC_134416.1:107502638-107795447 GCF_030867145.1 Opisthocomus hoazin
TTATGGGTGAAAAGGAGGAGTCCATGGGGCATAACGGAAAGCCAGGTAACCCTTCCTTCTTCCAGAGAAGAAGAAAACAAACACTTTCCCTGCAGTTGTCATAAAAAGTAAACAGGGTTTCCAGAGAATGTGATTGGCCCAGTGCTCTTTTTCTGTTCCGGGGCTGATATGAAGCTACTTTGTTGTGCTTGGTGGGGTTACCTCAGAGTAATGTGAGCACTGACAACAGCCCGGTTTGGAGCAGCATCAATAAATCATTGATGCGTTCATAAATTTCTTTCAGAGTTGGTGTTACGTTTGGATGCACTCAGGCAAGCTATGAAGCAGCCCTATACGTGACCGGGTGCTTTGAACTGGTAGTAAAAAATATGTATTTACTTTAGTAATTTTCAGATTATCTCACTATTTTCCTTTCCAAATTTACAGCGACTGGTGTCAAAAAAACCCAAATGAAAAACCAGACCCAACACCCCTTTTGCCCCGTAGAACTGCAGAATTTCTGTGTTTTTGGTGAGGATGTGTTTTGCTGGAAGCGTAATCCAAAGGTACTTTCCAGAAACGTCGGCGACTGTTTGACGCATTGCTTTAATTTGTTGTGGCCATTACAGTTACTACGATATTTTCGAAGCTCCCAAGGGATGACCCTGACCTGTGTTTGAGCACGGCCAGTTCGGGCATCTTTTAGGTAGGGCTGGCAGAATTAAATTTGCTGGCCCAAGGTAAAAGAGCTAATGCCTGTCTGCTCCTGCCACCAAGCTGGGGAAGTGCCCTGAAGAAAACCTGGGCTGGCTGCCTCTCCGACTTATGCGTGATGAGAAAGTTGGAGAAAGAAACAGCCTTTTTGGGAGGGCTACATTTTTTTTCCCCCATCGCCCCTGCACGATGGTAGTTCGTACCCCCCTGTACCCCCTCTTCCTGCCCACAGCAGCGAGCTTGGCTTTCCCAGGCTCTGGCATAGGCAGCAGTGGAGAGTCACTGCCTTAAGCATCTCCCTTTATTGCCTGGGCTGAGTCAAAACACTCGCTACTCCTCACCACACCACGGATGTCTTGTAAAGGCTTGGACAAGTTGTGTTGCATGGCTGTATCCTGCCCCAGACTGGAATCCCCACGTCTTCTCCCTCACCTCGCAGGGGGAGCGGAGAGGAGGCTTCTGTAATGACCATGCTGGGCAAAGAGCTAAACACAGGGATTTTAATTTTTCTTTCCAAGCTCCTCGATTGCCCCAGAACATTGTTGCCCCTTGGATATCTGGGGGAGAGAGGAAGAAAACTGAGACACGGGTTTCCTGCCAGTAATTATTTTATGTAGGTTAAGCAGAGGGAAAACTTGAGGGAGGGGAAGGCAGTGCAGGGAATGATCTCACTGAGGCAAAGACAAAACGCAGAAGTCGGAGCCTTGCTTGGAGCCAGCTGGCTCCTTAGCTGGCCTGCTATAGGGCTGTCTGCGGCTGAAAATCAGCCTGCTGTACTATTCCTCTCTCATGTGAGACAAAGAAAGTGGCTGAATTTGGATGGCATGGCAGGGGCTTCACTTCCACTGTGCACGTGAAAGGGTCCTGCCTGAGTGAGGCCAGGAGCAGTGAAAGTAGAACTTCTTCATCTCGCCTTGGCTGGGGAGGTTTGGTTCTCTGGGAGGCTGCCTTGCAGGGACTTTTCAGCAAACAATAAAATCATGAAACAGAGCTACACTTAATGGTTCTTAACTGAGCAGATCTCCCTTGGAATGAGTGGGTTGTTTATGGCTTTGCAGCCTGCAGACTTTGACCCAACACTTCTTTTTGAACTCATATTTTCTCTGTTTGTTTTCCTTTTCTTTCAGTTTTTTCCTCAAACACAATCGTGGAGTGAATTTGGGGCTGAATTCTGCTCCCTAGTGCTGTTTTGATGTTTGGTAGATTGCAAAGGAACAAGGAAACTTTCTGGGTGTAAGGAGTTCTCACCCAGCACAGCACCAGCCTGCCGAACCTCCCTTTTACCTCCATCTCTGCATCTTCTTGTGTACAGCACAGGGAAGATAGGTGCAACTTGGAACATGGTTGTACCAACAGAGCCTGGCTGCCAGGCAGGTCTTTGAGCCGTTCTCACCCATCAGCAGGTCTGAGAGGAATGGATGAGCTTGGGACACGTGGAGAATATGAATTCCTAGTTTGGAAGGGGCATATTGGGTCTTTGTAGCACTTAGTTATTACAATTTGTTGATCATGAGAAAGAAACGGCAGGAAAAGAGAACAGAATGGGGGAAAATAAAATCTATGTGAGCAAGATATCAAAGTTTTGCACAGAAAAACTTTTCTTTGCACTGGAAATAGAGATGAACGTGAATCTTAATCTGCCTGAAGTGTTGGTGTTGTGTTTTTTTTTTTCTCTCATGACCACAAGAATCAAAGTACCCCATTACCCCAAGCAATCCAGACAATAGGAAGCAGATAATGGGATGTTTCTGTCACCACTAAGGAGGGCTCCCATTAAATTGCTTGTAGGTCTTTGGAAAGGTCAGTCAAAGCTTAAGCAACCCCCTGTTGTTTGACAACATCAGAGCTCAAACGCCATGATCCTAGAGAACTCCGCTCTTTGAAAAAGGGGGATGTTTAATTACCTTTTGAAAGCTGGCAGCAGGGCAGGATGCGAGGATGTTTTCTTTCTTTTGTGTCAGTTGAACAAGTTACTATTTTGGTACATGAGAGCAAGCAACCCACCGCACTAGAGGAGACTGTCCCTTCCTCTGACATGCTGTTGGGAGAAAAGCAAAGGCAGGAGGATATTAGTGAAGGTGAGCCTGCTGCAGGAAGGAAGCCTTGACACAAGAATGTTTGTGGAAGGGGAGGCAGAGGCTCCTGATGCCTTTTTTTAATGCTGTATTGGCGTGCCGATTCCGTTCACCTTTAAATACATGCACATCTATTGGCCTTGCTTTGCAGGAAGACATCGGTGCCGTTGCAGGAAATTGCCTGCTGTCACTTTAATGAAATTTGCTTTCATCATCAAAGGAACTGGCAAACTGGTTGCAGGAGTTTTAATTTTTATAATTGCAATGCATCTGCTCCCTCCCAGGGGCAGTCTTTCGCAGCACTGTGTTTACGCTCTTCAACTATCTTCTTTTTTTCTTTTTTTTTTTTTTTCCGAGGGTTTGGATTTGTGGCATCTAAACAAGCTGAACAGAAACTGCGCCTCGGGGAGAAACATCCTTTTAAGTAATTGAAAATAAACTTGGATGGCATGCCTTGTATATTATACACATTCGGCTGTGCACATGGTGGGAACGGAGCATTAGACATGGTACCTACTGCTGTAAAGAGAATGTAAACGTATGTGTCACATATGCTTGTGGTAAACATAAAAGAGATGTATAGGAGGAAAAGATCATTTGGTTTGTGTATCCCTGGCCAAAAAGTGGAGTATCCCTCGTTCTAACTTCACGTATAGTACCTGTAGGAAGAACAAGGACTTGCTGTGCTTCCGCTTCCTTTCATCAGCATGCACGGGGATTTTTTTGTTGCGTTGATGGAGGGGCCTGGTTCAGCAGTGCCCAGGGGTTGTGGCTGAATAGAAGATCTGAAGCACGTTTGTCTCGCCCAGGGCGTGCTGCCTGATCAGCAGGCACACCAGCTCAGTGAACTGGGGAAGAGTTTGGGTCTACCAAAGGTTTAGCAGGGCAGATGTAGCCTTGTACAGACATGGTGGTCTTGGGAAACGAAAGTCTGGCTAGGAACAAAAGTTGGTGCTGTAGATGTAAGAGGTGTTTATCCGTGGTGTGATATGTATGATGCTGGAGTGGAAGAATCAGCTCTAGGTTTGATGTAGCCATGGGTTTATCTATTCATCATGGGCAAACTACATGGTCTTCCTGAACTCTGTTCTTCGGCTGTGTACTGGTTTTGGTAAATTTTCTTCACAGTAGTGTGCACGGTGCTCCGTTTTGGATTCGTGATGAAAAGAATGTCAGGAACACAGGGATGTTTTTGTTCTCGCTGAGCAGTGCTTACACAGAGTCAAGGCCTTTTCTGCTTTGCGTTCTGCCCCACCAGTGCTGAAGCTGGGGGTGCACGAGAAGCTGGGAGGGGACACAGCTGGGTCAGCTGACCCCAACTGACCTAAGGGACACCCCATACTGTACGACACCATGCCCAGCAATAAAAGCTGTGTGAAAGGAGGAAGGTGGAGGGGATGCTTGGAATGATGGCGTTTGTGTTCCCAAGTCATGGTGATGCATGATGGAGCCCTGCTTTCCTGGAGACGGCTGAACACCTGCCTGCTGACAGGCAGTGAATGATTTCCTCATTTTGCTCTGCTCATGCACACAGGTTTTGCTTTACCTTTTAAACTGTCTTTATCTCAACCCACAAGTTCCTGCTCTTTCACCCTTCCAATTCTCCATCCCACTGTGGGGGCAGTGAGCAAGCAGCTCTGTGGGGCTTAGCTGTCCACTGGGGTTAAACCACAACAAGCTGGTAGACCACAATGTTCACTGGCCTGTGCTTAGGTTTTGGAGATCTGTTTACGCAGGTAGCCCAGAGCTCCTCTGCCTGCAGTAGCCATTGTCTCTGGTGCTAATGGTTACCTTTACTGTGGCCAGGCAAAACAAGTGATTAAGAATTTAAGCAATATTAAAAAGGTCAGCCATGCATCAGCTGTTCCTGGTCCTTCACCATACTGCACAACATGCAATGACCAGTCTTGGCGGCCCCAGGCATGATTGGTCTTGGCAGCCTGGACATGGCCACACCTGAGCTTGTTCAGCTGGACTCCAAGGCCAGCTTGGAAACCCTGGGCCAAACAGCTGCTCATTATGCTTGGAGGTGCTATGAGTGTTCTAACTGAAAACTGTTTTGCTGATGGTCAGTTTGGCTGGTATGAAGCAAGGTCTGGAAATAGTCTGAAGCATGCAGTGGTTAGGCTGTGTTTGTCCCTGAACTGGAAAGGTGGCATTTGTGATGCCTGGATGATTAGTTTTAATGCCACATATTAGGCAGAGAGATATTGGCTAAGGCAGGTAAGTAGTGCTAATTACATACTGCAAGAATGCTGCAATGCTAGTAGGTGGGAAGAGGCATGTGATACACCTCAAATCTGTTGTTGCTGGTAAATGCTAGCGCAGATTTATTCTTCCTGGTACTGTGCAGCTTTGGCTTCATGCACCTGTGACGATGCAGTTTTCTTCATGTCCTCTGCAAATATCACAGAGAACAAAAAGAAAAATCTCAGCATCTGACTATATATTGGATCCCAGGTGCTACACATCTGATCAAGAGATGGTGTAATCATGTAATAGGAGCTGTCCTGTAGCAATTTAAACACTCTGTGTAATGCCTGTTCTGGGTGTTGCAGGCCAATCTTCTATAAACTCTCACCCATTTTCCTCATCAACTCAAGCCTAGCTTAACGGAAGGGTTTGCATCTTCATTGCCCTCTGAACAAGGATATATCCCCCACCCCATCCTAGCTGGAAATTCTTGCATTTTGGTTTGTTTCTGACAAAGTGAACATGTAAGTAAAGTATTCTTGCTTTGCCATACACGCTAAACAATTTTGTGATGATCCTGTTTGACAACTAATTGGCTTCTTACCAAAAGTGAAAACAATAGACACCTATTTTCAGCTGGGAAAGCCATACTCAGAACGTTCCCTGGCCAAGAGAAAGCACTGAAGCTGCAGGACACAAAGTGCTCCAAGCCCTGTTGATGGCTTTTCTTTTTTAACAGCTCTGCTCATCAACTTACATCTTTTTCTCCCACCTCTTCTCCCTTCTGAGGCATTGGCTATTGACTGAGAGTATGTTTTCCTATAGTCCAGGTTTTTCTTTTGTACCAGCTGAGTATCTATGTGTGTGCTGCTTCTTGAGAACAGGCATGGAGCTGTGCATTTTACTAAAGGTGACGTGCGTTCACAGATTGGGTAAGAAGTTGGGAAGTCCTGACATGGTGAAAAAATGTTGCTAGCTAGACTGAAAATGAAACCTTAGATAAGTATTTGCCATGTCTCTAGCTATTATTGTTTCCTCGGTGCATACGGTTGCTGTGTTTAATATGTGGAAACTGGTGAGAATAAATCAGATCACTGGAAATATTACCCATACTTGAAATGCTAACTGCTCTGATTGACACAGGAGCAATAATTTACCTTTACAAATGCTCGTGGGTAAAAGAGAAGAGTCATGCAACCTTTGCACACTCACACAGATGTATTCAAAATACATTTCTCAGATGTGACTAAAGCTGGAAAATATTTCTCAAAAATCTCTATTTGTGGGATTAAAATGCGTGTTTATTTTAAGAATATTTCACAGTCTTCCTTTTTAACTATTCTTTATAAATGCAGCAGTTCCCATTAAACTCAGTCCAAGCAGGATGTGTAAGTACAGAACCAAAAACCAAAATCAAAGCAGTTCCTGCTCCAAGCATCTTTTGCACAATCTATACATTCTCGAATTGAAGTTTCCTTCCCCAGCAGAACAGTCCTGATACGTAATTTTTTTTCCCCTCTGCCCTCCCCCCTCACTTTGCCTTTGCCAACCGTAACAGCACATGAAGGAGATGCTTTTAAATCTTCAAGCCCACAAGCTTCCAAGAGTATACGTAGCTGTAAGTCTCTTAGTGTGAAGCTAGAATCTTTCTGAGGAAGGAGGTATAGCAGAAGAGAAGGAGCTTTGTAAGGAGAGCTGGCTGGATCCCACCGCCCATGGCTCTCTGGCAGGTGGGGAGAGCATGCAGCGTCCCTGCCATCCAGCTGTTTAGGGTTGTTTATCTTACACTCCTCAAGTTTTGTTTAGCCAGTGGTGATGCTGAAGATACAACTGGTTTTGACTTCTAGGCAGACAAAGCCTCTGGAGCAACCAGAAGGAATCCCAACCATTTGTTTCTGGCAGAGTGCTAAATAAACAGTAGCAACACCTACCTGTGTGGGTGGCAATTAATCACATCAATCAACCAGATCAGCTAGCAAAACCTTCCCCCCGCCCCCCCTTTCTTTCCTTTTTTTCCCTGTGTCCTCCCACCCACTTGTTTCCTCCTTGTAGGTAGAATGCCATTACATGGCTGGGTTACGTAGACCTTGTGCCACCTCTTCTCTAATGGCCCGGCCATTTTAATGCTCTCAACTCAATTTAGCAGAGGACACTCAGCCTATCTCTGAGCATGAATTTGTTCTCTTGCTGGCTTCCCTAGAGAAATGAGCCCAAACTGCTGCCTGTGTGTGTGTAGACTTGTGTGTGCCTGTCCATCTGAACAACCCTCCTGGGAACTTTTGAACTCTTTGTTTTGTTTTAGCAAAGTTTGGTGGAGAAGTAGAATTTTCAAAGGTAATCAGTTCCTACACCTTTTCTAAAATAAATGTGCAGAGAAGAAGATAGGTTTGTTGCAGGGAAACGTACCTTCAAAAACTCTTCTTTTATTTGCACCTGTAATAAACACGGAAGAGAGACTTCGTGAGAGGTGGGACCATGGGAAAACCACCCTTCAAAGCCTGGATAAGCCCCAGTGGTAACTGGCCGTGAGGCGCAAGTCTGTAGTTTTGTTTTCCAGGCTTCTGTTCTTCATTTAGTCTTTCTCTTTTTAAACAGACAGGTGAATAAAATTTTTTGTAGAAGTAAAAAAGATTAGAAAGACAACATTCTTTCTCTTAAAATTGGAGGAATATTTTCCCAGTCCTGCAACTTTTTTTTTTTTTTTAAAGAGATTGTAGGAACTGGTACTTACAGAAAAATATAGACTCCAAGCCAGCAGGTGGAGTGACAGTGGCAGCTGATGGAGAAGAAAAGGTGACCCACTGGAGGAACTGGATATGTCTTTACAGACCTGACTCCTGTCAGACACCAGTTTGCCCAGAAGTTGAAAATATTAAATAGCAAGCATCTTTATTTTTTGGCAGCTTGTTATTCTGAAATGCCTGAAACTTATATGTGGAGGAGGTAATTAAATATTAAAAAAAAAAATTAAAATTTCAAGACTAGGATAGTGCCCAGTTTTTCTTCCCGCCTACACTATTTTAGGTTCCTTCATTTTTGACCTTATAAAGGGATCTTAGGGCTGCTTTTTGTCACAGTATCCATTCTGTCATTTTTCCTGGAGCTGAATTCAGCCATTATGGAATCAAGATCTTGGCTGTGTATGATCTGGTGGGATTGAGCTCCCTGTTCAGATACGTTTCCAATAGCCCTTATTCTACTTTTATGTTGTGCATCTAATGGAAGAGCAATCTAACAGGACTCACAAAGAAAGTAAGAAATGTAAACATGTCCTTCTGAAGCTGTGCTTGCTTACACAAAAGAATGGCTGTACCAAGCCAGACTAAGGGTTTTTCTAGCCTTGAATCCTATGTCCAAAGTGACTCAACGTGGGTGCCTAAGGAAAGAGTGTACAGATAGGGCAGGGAACCAGTGATGCTCTTCCAGCCTCCTGTGATTTGTGGTTGGGAGACTTCCTGAACCAGAGATTAAGTCTTTGTATAATTCTACAATGCTATGAAAAATTCCAGCTGTAAAGCAATATCTTTTATTTGCATATTATAATATTAATTCATTATCCCTGCAATTCTCCTGTACTTGCCAGCAAAGAGCTTTCTGAGCTGTTTTATCTCCCTGCTGGCGGTAACTGATTACCACATAATAGGCTAAGAAATACCAGAACTAGAAGAAAACATTCAGAAAATGTGCAGGTGGGAAATTTTTGCCATCATCTATACCTGGGCAGATAATAGTTTATTTCCATGCAGACTAAACACTGTGAGCAGTCCTAACTTGTCTGGAATATTCAAGTATCTTTTGCATAAACTTGGGAGAGTTTTGCAGCCAGCCTGATTTGTGGGTACTTGGAGAACATAAAGTTGTCGTATTATGTGGTTGTTGTGCGAAGATGGAGGAAGCGCAGAGCTTCACTTGGTGGCTCAAGCTCACGAGAACCTCATACTTAGGGTGGAAGGCTTGAGGTGCATGTTCCCACCCAACATGTAACCAAGGGAGAATTTCATGCTAATCTTGTCTGCCAGGCAGCTGTAACAGGCAGTTCATCTTGTGGGGCTGCAGAAGTCATTTGTCAATAGCTTGCAGATTATTTCTGAGACTCAATCCATTTAATTTCTTTAATGGCATAGGCAACAATTGACATTGTGGAACATTGTGGACTTGCAATACGCTATCCACTAGCTTTTAGTATATTAAATAGCTCATTTTAACTCTGTCTTAAAATGGAATCCTTCTGCATCTTTCATTTGATGTAGATTACATAAGAAATAATCATAAACCATGACCTTAGTTCTTGGCCCTAGTGGAAAGCATATTGAATAAGTATCTCTCTTCGTTGTGGTCCTTGGTAATAACGGGTTTAATTTAGTGAATTTAGAGATGAAGTCTGTTCCTGTGAGAGTCATAACAAAAGCTGCATGTTCCTCAAAACCTTAAAACTTCCCTAAAGAGAAAAAATATCCTGGATTAAAATACCTGATCCAAAGCACAGGAACCTCTCTGCCTACTGTGTAGATTTTACAGTAGATCCAGTTAATGCTATAGGGAGAGATAACATGGGCAGATGAGAAGTGGTGACATAATAGAGACTGCAGCTAGGAAATTCCACGTTTTCATCTCTTCAGTGCTTTGTTCAAATGTCAGTTCTTTTTCCAGTGATTTTTAAAATTTCAGGAATTTGTTGCTCCAGATCAAATCTGTAGACAAACATCTAGCCCCACGTGAATGGAAATAGCTTAAGCATTCAGTGTGATATTTTAGACTCGATTTGCTATTCAGAGTTCAAGTTAAAAAAAAACAAAACAAACAAACAAAAAAAAAACCCACAAAACAACAACAAAAAAAACCCCCAACAAACCTCTGGTTTAAAAATAACTTGAATCACACAAAGGCTCAGCAAATGTTTTGAAGAAATATTGCATCCATGTTAAGTAAAACTCTTACAGTCTAAGAACTTGTTGTTGGTAAAATTAATAGAAACAACTATGTGACAATGGTTTGGCAGATTTTGTCCTAGAAGTCTGCAGTCTCCTCCTTTCTTGGAAGTGGAAGGCCACCAGAAGTTGACAGTGATGAAGTTGGCCAGGTTGCATTGTCAGCCTCCCTACTATTTAGTCCTTGACTTGTAGTTTCCTTCAAATACCTTTGGGCTGTCTTCTCCCCTTGCTCTTCACCTATATTTATATAGATGTATATAGGGTCATTTGTTCAGTGAAGAGTTTAGGATCTCCTGTCTGCAACACAGTATGTTGTGCTGCCATATTGCTGAACTAGCTTTTCTTATGCTGGGTTTTTCTCACAAGATTAGATGAAGTTGCTTCACTAAAAGGTTGATTCGCTTCAGTGATTGACAGGCAGGTGAACAGGAGATTTG
The DNA here is from genome assembly GCF_030867145.1 of Opisthocomus hoazin. Lineage (NCBI taxonomy): Eukaryota > Metazoa > Chordata > Aves > Opisthocomiformes > Opisthocomidae > Opisthocomus > Opisthocomus hoazin. Next base: position 107,512,968 of record NC_134416.1, read on the forward strand.
CAAGCTTCAGAACAGAAATCCTTTTACTACATCAGGCATGTTCTGCTCTTTACAAAATGAGCTTGTCCAGCTCTAGTGGGGATTAACATTTTTTGCAACTCAGAAGATGGTGTACGAAAAAAGAAATTCTTCATGGTGTTATTAACAGTGACCAGTGAAAAAGTAGACTATGCCATTTTTCATTTAAAAGAAAAACAACACTTAAACTTGCAATCTGGCTTCAGTGAGGTAATTTTGTAATGTTCGAATGTTAAAATATAAGATCAAAACCGAACAACTACATAAGTGGTAAAATGGCTAGCGTTTATTTCACATCTTCTATCAGTTAAGTACTGCCTGTGAATTCTTTAACAATTTGTTCTCCCTTAAATTCCAACAGTTCAACATATTTCTGCATCAGAGTTGTGTGCACTGATCTAGCAATAGTATTTCTATGGAAATATAAATGCATATTACTTATGTTCACAATGGAAGGCTAAGGGGATGCTGCTTGGTCTGAATAACCAGCAACAAACGTGCTTCTCTTCCACGCTCTTTTACCCACCTTGTCCTCCAGCACATCCAGCAAAAGTACTAGTCCTTACAAGACCTCCACTTCTCGCCAACATGGGGCAGAAATGTAATGCAGGTCTACAGCAACTTAAGTAGAAATCATGTTTAAGTGATGAAACTCCACCAACCACACAGCCCAAGAGTAAGCATGTTTTCAGTCTATCCGCTCCTCTTTCTTACAGACTCCTGAAGAACCCTGAAGTCCACGCAGAGACCAAAGGGATCATGCCTCTGCTGAGTAAAGAGAGAAAAGGTTCAAAGGCAAGGGGCTTCAAGATGCTGTAGATTCTTTATGCACATGAAGGTAAGCATCATCTTGCCGTTACCCTTGAGTTTTTGTGTTCCTCTCCTGGTCCTTATGTTTTTTCTAGAACAGAGAAGGAGGAATATGTCCCCAGGTAGCACTCCCAGTAACGGAGATCTCCTTGTAGTCCTTGTCCTGTCCCCCTTTTATTTTTTTTCTGCTTAAAATACCCACACTCCTCTCTTCAGTGCATATTTATGTTTAGAGGGTGACATTTCATTGTGCCTTGTACGTAGTCATTTGGTCTCCGAATGAATGTAAGATAATATGGATAAGAACACACCTGGTTTTGTTCTTTTGCTCATTTTTATTACATAAACACAGCTGGGCAAAATTTGCTTTGAAAAGGCTATTCAAGGTGTCCTTCTCAAGGTATTTCAGGCCTTAATTTTCAAAATACTCTAATGGCCTTGTCTTCAGAGTATTTTATTGCTCTCTACCCCACATGGCAGTCACTCACGTGGACAAGATTTCTCGTTTTTTCCTAGTTCCCTTAGTCTTCAAAAGAGATGGAGCAAGTAGTGGTGGGAGTTAGAATTTGTAAAGTTTGTGGATAAGGAGTAACCAAGGAATTTCTGGCACCTGATGTTTGACGATTAATTGTGAGGGTTAATTAAACAACAGATTCTGTGATAGAAAGGGTCTCTGGTTAAGTTTTGCTATGGGCACAACTTTGAGCCTCAGTTAAATTTATTATCTGAAACTGTTCTGATGTAATTGCTGAGAAAATCCAGGGAAGACTCCTAATGACACAAACTCAAGGAAATATATCACTGAAATGAGAACATCAAGATTTCCGTTTCGTCTGAAATGCCACCCAAAGATGCTTTTTCTACAGACTTTCTGGTTCTCTCTTGGAAGCCTTGCAAGCATTTGTTTCCCCTCGGGACTTCTAGAATTTCCCTGTTTAGGCTGGAGGCTCTCAGAAGCGGAGGTTGTTTTGATAAACTGTGTGTACAGCACCTTACACAATGGACGTCTGATCACAGCCTGCATCTCCACGTTATGGCAAAGCAAATAAATATATGAACAACAGCCCTTGAATGGGAAGGAAAATAAAATTTGGATTCCCCGGAGAGTTGACACATATATGGTAACCAGTCTCCTGTCATAATAACGTTGTATTTATTGAAATCCAAGATTTAGTAGTCTTCAGCTTTCTTAGGATGGCAGAAGGACTCTCCTATTTTGTCCTATATCCATGCACTGAATTTCTTGCTGGTGGGCTTTTTATCCTGTTTTGCCTGACACTAGGGGCGACTTTGTTTTACTAACATTTGTAGCCGTCACTTTGATCTGCAACAGGAAATCTCAAAATTGGTTTCTCTGCCCATAGGGAAAGAGATGAGATCAGAATATGCCAGTTTTAAAAACCTCATTAGGTTAACTCCAGAAAAAATAGTTGTTCTTCCTTAGTTAATTGGAAATATTTTCTTTATTTTTAACAAAAACCCCGTGTTTTGTACATGATTATTCATTTGTGAAGGCTGAGGCTGAATTTGCATTTATTCTGGTCACACATGAGGTTTTTTGTTCCTTGCAAACAGAACAAAGATGATTGTTACCGAAGTCTTTCATTTACTGCAGGTTTTTTTGCTTGCTTGTTTTCTGATGTTCCTTTGTCCTAGTGTTTGTTAGCAAAATCGTCACTCTCAACAAGCACTCCCAAAAATGTATGTAGTTATGGAGCAGGGCAGAATACTATCAGGTTGGGTGTGGGTAACAAAGGGTTCCCTTCAGTTCAGCAGGCGCTGTGTGTAGCTGCACTGGTGGTCATGACGAAGCTGATTTCAGACCAGCTTCCCTCTGCTGACAAGCGAGGAAGGGGGCTTTAGTCAAGGGCGTTGTGGAGAATCAACGAGAGGAATTTCTGTGATTTCTGTGATTCTGTACGGAGCACTGGAACAGGCTGCCCAGGGAGGCTGTGGAGTCTCCTTCTCTGGAGATATTCCAGACCCGCCTGGACGCGGTCCTGTGCAGCTTGCTGTAGGTGACCCTGCTTCGGCAGGAGGTTGGACTGGGTGACCCACAGAGGTCCCTTCCAACCCCGACCATTCTGTGATTCTGTGAACGCCAGAGGAGCAGATGCAGACCATGCTGCTTCATCTGGCAGTGTCTCCTGCCACAGCACAGTGCTCCTGGGTTGTGGTGGCTGGAGAGAGAAGCGCTGGCCACTGTGCTTTGCCCTTGGCATTCAAACTTTGGAGCAAGGCGTGCCCCATCACCTGCTCCAGAATTTTGTAATCGCGCAGAAAGGGCTCAAGTCGGGGTGTCTGCGTTAATAACTGAGTCTTCTGGTTGGCAAAAGAAGTTTGGATAAAGGTCTGAGTGTGCTAAAACCCCACACTCTTTGGTAGCTGCAAGCAGCTCTGGGTATTGCAGCACATCTGAAGAAAAAGGTGATTGTGCAGCCTGCTACAATAGACTAACTTGTGCAAAATAATGTGTCATGCCTCAGCTGTATCCCCTCCTCACTCCTCTACGCTCAGGTAGACCTGCAAGGCGTTTCCCTGTTTCTGCTCGTTTGCGTTAGGAATGGAGGGAAAAGTCTGCACACATTTCCCCCCCATTAAACTGCGACTATCCAGGGGAGTCTGGAGTTCTGCAGGATAGGTGCGAATGGCTGGAGAAAGATCTTCCTCGTTGCCAACTTTCCTCTTCCAGATATTTCTGCCTTGCCTCTCCATGTGAAACCAGCAGTTTGCAGGAGTACGGAAAATTCTAGGAGTTGTAAGGACTCAGCAGTTGTAAGAGTCCTTACAACTCTAGGGGTTGTAAGGAACTCAGCAACTAAGAGTTCCACAGGGATGCTCATTTAAAGCCGAAAACAAGTTTTCTTTGACCTTTTTCATGCCCTGTTTGTGCTTGTTTGCCACCAGTGTTCGTGTTGGTGCAGTTTGGGGCTGAGGGGTATAGGAGTGGTCATAGAACAATAATTAAGTTGGAGTATTTGCGGCAAGGCTTTTCATTAGCACCAGAGCAGTGACTGATTATGAGAGAGAACCTTAAGGCATCGTGAAAGCAAAACAAAACAGTTAAGTTGTGTCCAGTCAGAACAACTCCAGTTGTGAATTTAGCTTATAACTATCCTTACAAAGCATTCAGTCATTATTAACAAAGTGATGTAATAGATAATTTTACATGAATAAATATGAGAACTCTGGAGTAGGTGGCTGCCAACTATAGTAACTTTTCTTGCCGACCCGACTTTCATCAAACATTATCGTGTTGTGCATTAGCTAGCTACTGAGACAGTCTATGAGTATAAACGGGAAGAGAGCTTCTTTATCCAATTGTACAAGAAAAAGGAAGCTATCCATAATTCTCTTTCTAGTCTGTGGCCTATATAATGGAAAATGGTTGAAGCCCTCTAAGATGGTACCTTTCAGTCTTCTTCCTCCCAAAACACGTGCCAAGAATTTGGGTTTTTATTGTGTTGGGAAACTATAGAACCTACCCACGTAACTTATTCAGAATAAGAAATGCGTCATTTTTCTTTGGAAGAAAGCTGTACTTGCTGGAAAACTTTGTCTTGAACAAACATTGCGAAATTTTGTTTCGGGCAACAATTCAAGAGTACCCCAACACCCTGTTCATAAGGGGGCAATTCCTATATTTCGGCCCTATTTTCTAGACCACTGTAGTTTCTCTCAATAACGAGAGTATTTTTGAAGGTAGCTTTACAGGATCTATCTCAAAGCTCTAAATGTTCTATTTCTAAAATCCAGAAAACAAATAAACCAGCTGTTAAGGAATATGCCTGCCAGGTACCAGCCAGTTAGAAGGTAATGTGACATTCACATGAACTTCCTGTAGATAATTCAGCCTTACAGCAAACCCTATAATTCTTTCCTCTTATCCACCTCAAATATTGCAATTATTGCAAATATGACTTGGGTATTTCATGAGGCATTAATCACCTTTATCAGATATTTGGCTTCAGAAATTATTTTGTAATGTTGTTTACTTTGTTACTCAGAGATGAGTTACTGCAGAACAGTAATGTTGGCCATGGGAAAAAGGAGGTAAAAGGCTTTAAGCTTTACATTAAGAAGCAATTGTAGAATACTTATGTGGCCAGGTGAGCACTTTCAGAGGCAGCTATGCTTATTCATTGCTATCAGACGGTGAATAACGGTTCCGTGGTCTGCTGATCAGTGTGGGTTTCTATCCAACTCTGCTTTTCTAGGCCCACCAAGGTCAGCACGCCTGTGAGGTGTAACTTCATTGGGAAAAGTAGCGCCCATCAGATGAACTTTCTTTAACAACGACAAAAAAGTAATACAACTCATGACTTGGTCTCTTGCATCTTGTGGTGTGTGCATATGCTGCTTATCAAAGATGTTGCATCCAAATCCTGGGCTTGACTGGAGGCAGATACAGTACAAATCCCAGTAGTCCAACTTCCAGTAGAAGAGGTCTCTGCCCTGGTTGCACCTGCAAGGCTGCTTGGTCGAATTTATTGAGGTTGTCCATGTGCAACACAGTTGGCAAGCAGTTGCCAGAAGCATTTGATGAGCTATTCTGAAATTCTGCTCCATAGGGCTGGCTTACTGTAACCAGCATTGGGTTAGGCTACCATATAGCTTCTGTGTAGGAGGGTATCGCAAAGTAAAATTTCCCAGGGGAAAAACAACCTAACTCTCCACTATCGAAAGGAACTATTTAGCCAACATGGAAGAGCTGTCCAGACTGCTCCTCAGATATCCCGATTTAAACTCGCAGTTCAGCATGTTACGTGTGGTTAATATCTCTGGCAGCACGTGGGTGGAGTGTCCTCTGGTTGTTGCTGTGATTGAGTAGACAGGCACATTGCAGCCCTGTTGCATTTAATATTGCTTTTTATGTAGCATTCCTGGCTGAGATGTCCAGCAGTGAGCTGAACTCTGGGAGACCGTTGTTCACCCTCCACAGCCGCATAGTCCTCCAGCAGTGTCTGGAAGCCATAAACTGGACAGTAAAGAGGAATCGGACTCTTCTTCAGACTACGCTCCCTGCCCCAACCCTTCTGTGGATGAATCTCTGAAAAATTAATTCCCCAGCAGTTCCTCCTCAGATGAAAGTGGTGCCATAACATGCTAAAAATAAAAAAGGAGCCATTGTTTCAGTCCTCTGGAGACGAGTTGCTCTCTGATATGATTCCTAGGCTAGAAAACAGAAGTGTTTTAAGGTTGACTTGTGGTTAAACTGTGAATACAAAGTGGTGTTTTTTCTTTTTGGTTTTTTTGGCTTTTAAAATTGATTTTATCTAATCTTATTGATATGCCAGAGTCTAAGAGCAGGCAAAGAGAAGTGAAAAGCATGTGCTCTGCAGTCCTGAGTATTTTGTCACCTTAAAATAGAGGTAGGAAGTTTCTAGAGATTTTTTTTTGGCTTCAGATTCAGGAGTCTTCACATGAAGGAATTCTCATTTTGTCAGTTCCCCTCCCTTCTTGGCTTGTTATTAATATAAAGGAAAAGACATATAAGCAGCTTAATGGAGGGGGAGCTTTTTGGCTGCTGTAACAGCTCCATGTTAAGAAAATGAGACCAGGCTTGATGACTGGGCTTGGGAAATTTACAGACACCAGAGAGTGAAAGGCAAAGGCTGATCCCTGCTGGATTTTCTTGAGTGATGTGAGTTGCTCCTGTAAATCTGAGTCCACCTTCCCAGGATCTTGAATTACTGTCCTGACAGTGGGGCTTGTAAAGCTTGGCTGATGCTTGTAGAAAGCCCCTTGTTCAAGGTTTATGGAAGTGAAGGTATGAGGAGAAGGTTCTTTATTTAAACAAGTGTTATTTTCTATTGGAGCCTGAAACATCTGCAGTAGCAGGAAAGCGCCTTCTGAATGAGATGGGATGGGATCTGGGGTTAAGGGAAATTCTCCTGTCTCTCATCTTTGGGACTGTCTTTTTGTTACTTTACTTTAGGAGCGCGTCTTTCAGGAGAATTCAGATTGCATGAGAACAACTGAAAAATCACGATGATTTTAGCATATAGGCTGCATCGATCTCTGTTAGAGAAGACCAGGAGACTAAGCCAGCAATCTTGGAATACTTTCCTGTAAGAAACAACATAGCTCTCATGTCTACATGTGCCTAGTGACCGGCATTCGGGGATGATGAAGTAATTTCTGTCTCTGGAAAGGATAAATAAATACTGAGCCCAGAGGGAAGAAACATCTTGTAGAGCTTGACTATGAGAGGGGTAATTGCAGAAAAAGGATGAGAAAGAATGCCTAGAAACAGGGGTCTATTTCTCAAGGAAGACACAATTGTGCAAGAAACTTTCATATCAGAGAGAAGCAGAAGATGCAGAAAAAAGTTGAAAGTAGCAGATATGGAAATAGAGCACATGGTTTCTGCCTACAAAATGCAAACAACAAAGATTATCTCTGTATTAGTGCATGTATTATAATATTTAGGACTATGATGAAAGGTGTTGGAAGATGATAGTGGTAGTGTTTTCTTGTTTATAAGGGGAGAGTGAAAGGCTGGAAGAAAGCAGAGAGAAAACAAGTGGGTGTGATGGTGCATATAATGATTAGATGAAGGGACTTTTTCATTCTTTTTCTCGCTTCTCCTCCATTTCTAAATTGTGTTGCATTTCCAGATTGTCTTGCATGCTTCATCTTCTGCTTACCACCTGCCTCTATAGCCTGTCAAATGTTTGTATGAGGTCTCCACGCACTGTTGCTGAAATTTCAATCCCCTGAGAAACTTGTGCCAGTGATGATCACGAGCCAATCATCAAAACTAGAACCTTGCAAGGCAGGTAATCATACCAGGGCCAAGCTAAAAAAACAATAATCGCACTTGAAATTGGTAATCCTTGCCCTAACAGTATACAGACTTGTGACACACTGTTATGATAAGCTATATCAGCAACTGCCTTTTTCACAGTCAGTTCTTGTAAATTAATCCTCCTTGAAAGAAACCTAAGTGAAAACATTCGTTTCCACATCTGGGAGCTCTGCTGCAGATGTGGAGAGAAGATTTAGCAGGAGTGGTTTGCAAGCCAAGTTTGGAAGCCTGATTCAACAGCAGATAATGAAGGAAGCTTCTTGAATAGGGCCAGCCCTGGGTTCACAGATAGCTGTATACAGGGAGGCCAGAAGGGAACGGTGGGACTTTCTAGTCTGAACTCCAGCATAAAATAAAATGTCACCTGAGGATTTCCTGCAGGTGGTTCACTAATATGTGGTTGTATAAGAGCCTTTTAACCTAAACCACTGTTTAGCTAAACCTTTAAGTATAAAATTTGAATCTGATCTTCCATTCTAGTCTCTGACTTGCCACAGGAATCACAAGTCCTTAACCTTTAAACAGGTAAAAATGATCTTGGCACTTGTGTGCTGGCATGGTTGTCTTGCAGTCCCAGGCACATCATGGCATCTCACCTGTTCCACTCCGCTCTCCTGAAGGGTGTGAGAAACAGACCCCAGAAAGGGCTTCATACCTGAAGATTTCACTGGTAGTTGAGGTGCCTAAACAGAATTTAGGAACCCATGTACCTTTATCGCAGGGTTCGGCACTTCGCCAATTAATGTTGTGATCACTTGCTAGATTTTTGTCACTTTTTTTAAATCGGTGAAATTGGGCATTCTGAAAAAAAAAAAAAAATCCTTTTGAAGTTTTCCAGTTGGAAAGTTGAAATTGGATACATAAAATGGAACAAACAAAAGTTGTTATAATAAATATGGACCCCAGTCTAAGCCAATTTTGGTGAGTTTTTGTTCAATATTTTAGCTGGAAACATACACTTTCTAGCTGGCTCCCTTCAACTGTTATGTGTTGTAGTAATCAAGTATTGTGATAGCTGAATTTCTATGAAAATTGCATCAATTTCCAACTGGAAGAACAATATCAGGTATTTCGCAGAGCTTGAAAGGGTGGTGTTTCCTTACCACAGCAGGGTATAAGGGAGAGAAGCAAAAGGGGAAAAGCAAAGGAGATTTCCCTCCCCACCCCGTTTAGATTGAAAATTCCACATCTTAATCTCTGGAGGGAGTAGAACACAGGTAAACTTGCCAGATTCTTATGTCACCTTGGAAAATTTCTTGTCTCATTCTCTGCTTTCTGAATTTGAAGTTGTTCAGATACATTATTCCCTAGCGCACAGAAACGTTTTATTTTAACACGCGTTTATTATGTGATGGTTTTTTTGCGGCTTCTTGCCTTTGTGGATTCGTTGTTCCTTACCGATCGGATCCTCCCTGCTCAGAAACGTTTGATGTGTGGCTCTGTGTTGGGGCACTCCAATGGTTACAGAGACACAACACTTGCCAGGAAGGGGCAGGTACTGCCAAAAGGCGGTAACACTGATTCAGAAAGTGGCTCTCCCCTTTGGGTCAGGGTTCAACAAGTGATTTATTGTTCTCCACTTGGAAGAAAAAGAAGTCCCAATGTTTAAATCTGGATAAATACAACTAACAGTGGAGTGCCCTTCAAGTGAGACCGACATATCTCTCAGTTTCAAAGGACTCCAGACATATTGCCTGGAATGAAGATGAAATAGAAATTATTGCACTATAGTGGAGATAACAAATGGTTACTCACAAAAAGGCACATGAATATTACTGCTTCTCTTCACCCTCCCTCCAGCTTCCTCCTACTTTGCAAAGAGCAGCTGAAGATCACCTGCAGAACACTCAGTTTGGGGTTGGTTTTTTTTCTGTTTTGTTTTGGTTTGGTTCTTTTTGTTTGTTTTGGTTTTTTTTTGGGGGGGGTGTTTTTCTGGATGGAAAAAGTAAATGAGGAAGGAACATTTTTGCCGTTTCATGGCAAAGGAGTTGAAATTCTTGGTTTCTGCCTGTTGCTCCTTTTGGTTTTGAAATCCCGCTAGCAAAATTCCAAGGTCTTGGCTGCTGCTTCTAAGCTCATGGTGAGCCTAAGTGTCCCTTCCAATATATTCCGCCTAGTAAAAGCTAAATATCAAAGAGCAAAGCCATAGTGGAACTGGTTGGTTTCTGTTAGTTTTGAAGTTTTTTCTAGTGTTGAGGTCTTGAGTGGCCGTTGCTAGCCAGCATTAGTTTTTTGCTTGATGTTTCTAATCATATACTAAGATCCACCTTGGTAGGTTACTTGACTTGTCTTATCCTGATTGCAGGTTAATTATGGCTGGGGGTTATGGAATCAGTTGCCCAACAGAACCTCAGATGTGCAGTCACTGCTGACATTTAAAAGCAGATTGAATAAATTAAAATACTTGCTACGGTGATTAACTGAATTCTGTCCTTAATTACTGAAATATTATTATAAAATTATTTGCCAAAAGTAAAGAAAGTTCTTGCTCCCCAGAGCACTTTTACTAAAAAGTAGCCACACGGAGAACAGAGAGAAATCTGGTGGATTGGACTGGAGTAAGAAGGATATTTTGGCAGTGCTTGTTATCACCACAGTGCATGTTTGTTCAATGCACATACACATAAATATGGGACATCTTAATGTCATTATGTATTCACCAGCAGCTAGCAAGATCAGAATGAATGTGGTCAGAATATTTGGCATGTTCATCCCCTCCCGGGTTAAGGAACTGTGCAGATGAGTTTCCACTGAAGCCCGTGATAAAAGCTGAAGACCTGTTTGCCTCTGTGGAGTGGTCCTCAGTGTGTGCAAGCGGCCAGCGAATATTTCATTCCTACGGACTTGCTTGGTTACCTTTCCTAACCCCTCGGCAACACCACCCCTTCAGTCTTTCCTGGAGATGCTGGTGTTTGTTGGTTTTCTGCAAGTGGATGCATGAACTGGAAGTGGGCACCCTCCTAGGCAAAACCTGGTTAGCTGTTCAGTGGTTTCCCTTGTCTGCAAAGTCTTCCTTTCCTGTAGGATGTACAGGAGCAGGTTGTGTTGAAGCATAGGAAGCATAGGAAGTTCCATCTGAACATGAGGAAGAACTTCTTCCCTCTGAGGGTGACGGAGCCCTGGCACAGGCTGCCCAGGGAGGTTGTGGAGTCTCCTTCTCTGGAGATATTCAAGACCTGCCTGGACAAGGTCCTCTACAGCCTGCTGTAGGTGGCCCTGCTTCGGCAGCAGGGTTGGACTAGATGACCCACAGAGGTCCCTTCCAACCTCGAACATTCTGTGATTCTGTGTCCTGCTGGCGAAATGCAACAGCTTTGCTGGGTAGCAAAGGCCTCCTTGCTTGTCTACACCAGCAAGCAGCTGTGCTGTAGAGGGAAGGGATGCTCCGCTGCTAGCTGGTACTGCGTCACATCATTGGGACACTTCTGTTGTACCAGGCTGCAAAAGTGACAGCCATAGCTATTTTTGCTTTCTAACAAATGCCCAACTTGCACATTTATTTTGTAGTTTTAGCTTAAAGCATGTTCTCAAATCTGTAGGACTTTCAGCAAATGATCTAAGGTAGGGTTTCTTAACTCACAGCCTTTGCAAGACAGAGTGGAGTCAAACAAGAACACCGTACATCCATGGTGGAAATGGCTTATACAAAGTGAATACAAACCCAGCATTGCCCTGGACTATGTATAATCTCTTCTACTATGGAATCTTTGCAATAGTTTGTATCGAATAGAGACAGAGAATGGTTTTCTACTCCTGCCATTGAAGGGGTAAGAAGTCACGGATATCAGCATATATAGAAGAGTCAGCATGAAGCACGATGAAAAAGGCAGGGTCTGTGTTTGGTTTCCATTTCTGTGAGAGTCTCTGCTAATGAGTGGCCCTCTAAACACCAAGATGCACAAAACTCCTAATTTTTGAGTAAAACTGCACAAGAGCAGCTAGCACAGGGTTTGCTAAAACTCATGAGAGATGCGGACAGTGTGGAAGCTTGTTGTAACAGTGCTACGGGAGCTTTTTGAATGCAGAAAAAATACCCACACAGCGTTCAGCACAGGTTGTAAGTAGTTTGTGGAAAGAAGTAAAAATCAAAGAAATGCAGATTAATATCCACCACTCCTCATGCAATCAAGTACATAAGTCTTGCTCAGCACCTTTAAGGTCTTCAAGGCTCAGCACCATTTATTTAAGGACTTATAGGCACCCGTAATTTTAGAGTTTCTGTCTCTGTATTGACGGGAATGTGTGGGATGCTGCTCTGTAGAAGCTGATTGAGGTAGAAGATAAAAGATATATTACAGTAGCCAACTAAGAGAGGCAGAAGTAGCTCAGAGCTCTGTTTTTAGCTCTCACTTAACAGGATTATAATTCCATCGCCTGATTCTAATAAAAATACAATATCCCTAATCCAGGCTGGCCTTGGGATTCTTCTGTATGTGCATTAACATGATCTATACCAACCCCCCTAAAGCTTAACCTAAAACCCATGAGCAAATACACTTTTGATAAGCACTATTTCATTTTACTGAATGATGCTGAAGACTGACTTGATTTCCTCCCAGGAAAGCTTTCGCATAGCAAACTTCAGCCCATCAGGCCACCAAATTTATTAAGAGGGGTCATCCAAGACTGTCACAGATAATTGGAAAACATTCAAAACCAAACCGTTAGTGGCTAGTTTTAGTGAATTCCTGACCTGGAATTTTTTGCTGAGGACACCACTTTACCTTGAGCTGTGATGAGGTGAGGCATCCAGTTCATGTAATTTAACTGTTTTGACCATGCCATCTAACCCTTTCTGCCTTTTCTCTAAAATTACTCTGAATATATATAAAAACCCCCAACTTTTAATACTAGGAATATTCCTGGTTCTCAGTCTTCAGAATATCCTGCTAATGAATATTGCTTCAGGTACTGCTAAGCCACCATTTAGAGAAAATCTGAAATTCCAGGATTCTTAAATAACCAGAATTGTCCATTTTTTACAGGAAATGAACTTTCACTGTAGAGGGCATGGAAAAGAAGGAACGATCAAAAAGAAAGGGTTTAGCTAGGAATTCAGATAAGGGAACAATACGTATTAGACAAAAGGCTAGGAAGGAGCAAGAGATTAAAGAGGAATTAAAGGATATGACAAAAAGGGTTGGGGAAAGAAAAGGATGAAATGGAAAAATAATGAAAAAAGAAGGATATCCAGAAATTCTTCCATAGTTCTGATTTTTGAAAAAGCCTTTCTGGTGCTGACCATCAACTAGAATTTTCTGACACATTAATTTTTTGAGAAAAGTATTTTATTCTGTGTGCCGTCTTATTAGCAATTGGTTCTGGCGTGCTTAACTTGCCTCTTCTTTGTACCTTGGCTGGAACCATGAGTTAACATTCACGCCACTCAGGGTAAGCCCAGCACAGAACACTGGTAATAGTCTAACACATTCTCATACAGAGGAAGGATTACTGTGAATAGTTTTACCCTAGCAAATTACAATATATCTTTTTTCATATCATCAGTAGCCAAGAAACAGTAACCCTAGTAACTCTGTCTAGCTCAATGTTTTGTTTTTTTCCCCAGCTTAAAAAACCCTCAACAAGTTGAAACGCAGAAGAGGTGACTGTACAACAGAGCCCAAGGCTAACCTTTGTGGGCAAGCGTTAGCTTAATCACAGAGAGACAGATTAGAAGAGAGAAAAAACCCGTAATTGGATGTGTTTTATTCAGTAATTTCGTTTTGTTTTTAGAAGAAGGTTTCAGGCAAAAAGATAATGACAGCAACTTATTCAATCTATCCAATGAAATGTTGCAGATTATATTAATAGACTGAAGTGATGTTTACATGTGTAGTTGGATGTGTAGTTTCCTATGGAGACAAGCTCGTTAGGTCAAGATTGCACGTCACCAGTTATTCTCCACCTAGACGCAGGCTACTGAGATGGGTATTGCAAAAGCACAGGACTTGCATAATTGATAATGTGGGCTGGAGTTTCTTCAACAAACTGCCTCTTCCTTGGGGTAAGAGGGGACAGACAAGCTCTGGTTTGTCAAAACAAGAGTAACTTCTGTGAAATCTTCATATTTGATTTATTTTTTTATTCAAGGAAGGTTTTGGAAAACGTCTGAGGTTGTCAAAATTACCCATTTGAACATTTTCTGTGAATTTAAATCGGCCTCTTTCCTACCTAAACCAACAACAAAACAAAAAATTCAAAACTGAAATGAGGAAACACAAATATTTTGATTGACTTGAACTGGAGGTGGTGGTCTATTTTGCTTTGGTGTTTTGTTTTGGTGGGTTTTTGTTGTTGTTTTTTTCTTTGACTTACCTCAACAATTTCCTGAATTGGTTACTTTTTCCTCACAATGAAACACGATAACTTTTCCTAACTTTCATGAATTTTTAGGAAAAAGAAAATGGTTTTCCTGGACACTAGCAGTCAAGGCAGGCAACTTGTTTTCCATATGTAGCTATGCAATATATGCAAAATATGCTTGTGTTTCACAATGTAGCCCGTTCTGGCAATCTAATTTATCAGAGATGAGCTTGGGAAGAAATAGATGAGATAATTTTATGCAGTCTCATGTTTTATCTTAGTTATATCTTTTTTTCTTGTTACATTTGGTTATTCCTTTATTAACTGAAGACTTAGTTCAATTAGTGGATGGAAAGGAATAGCCCTGCTCCTGTCAAGGACTGCACTGCGCTAATCTGTGTGTCTTTTCCAGGACTTGGCAAACAGTGAGAGCTGTCTATGTTTAGATGAACACCACAAAATGTCTGCATTTGCATAGCCAAATGCACATGCCAGTAGCCCTTGCAGAACGCCTCACGGCTGTAGGCACAGATCACTTGCATGGCACTGCAGGCGTGAAAGGACGCGCAATCTCAGTTTGTCCGCGCAATAACCACTTACGTAGAGATTCCTGACTGTTGAAGCTCAGCGTTAAAGCTAGTCAGAAAGAGTCTGCTGCAATGCACATGCGAGCCTCGTTAAGTAGTTTTCAAGGAGCCAGCCTGAAGCCCTGCAGAGTGCCCCTGGAGCAGGGTGCCCCAGTGAGCCGCTGCAGAGGCTCTTTGGAACCGGTGCTAAGACCGTTTGTCACAACGGACAGTCAAAATCTGGGGTATTTCCAATTATTTGATCTCTGGAGCAACAGACTTTCACATATGTCACTTCTGGCTGGAATTACTAATGCAAATTGCTGTGAAGACAATAAGCAGATTTGACTAGCAAGTCGTATTCATGTTCTGGCAGTGGCACACGTGGTCATTCATGCTGGCAGCTCAGCACCATTCTGCATATATAAACGTAAAGGGAGGCAATGTGCTTCTCAGCTGCTTTATCCAAACACAGTTCCAGTTTTATGTCCAGAGACACCCAAACGTGCCTCCTTTCATGCCTGCAGTGCCCTCTGCTTGTTCCTTTGGGGTGGAAACCTAGGTGCATAGGCTAGAAGGGAGCAGCAGATGATGGGCGGACTGTAACTGTGGGATGCTCCAAGCAAACCCCCTGGGTCACAGCGTAGGTACAAGCACAACCCAACCTACTTTTTTTTTTCTTTTTCTCCTCCTCCAACTGGCTGCTTTTACAGCAGAAATCTTTGTCGTCAGCTGCCAAGTGGAGATTCTTCTGCTTTGGACTACTAAATATTATTCTAGCTTCTTTTATTCCAGTCCTCAAGGCTGTCTTGTTTTCTCTGCGTAACCTCTTAAATTTCCCTTAGGCTGGTCAGCCCTCTCAGTTTTCCCTCTCAGCACTGCATTCTGCTTCTTCCCCTTTTGCCAGCTCCTTCCCTGCCTTATAATTCTGCTGATCCGTATCTTCTCTAGTTTAAAACACTAAGCTCCTACGTGCTATAATATCAGAAGCCTTAGAGGACTTGACACAAATCTGCCACGTTTCTGAAGTCAGTAAAATCAGTTCTCAGAGAAAGATTAGCGGTCAGTCTGTCGTGGCCCTATTTTATTCAACCCAAGCTGCATTTTATGCTATTTTCTGTCCATTTCCATGTGTTTGGATACAACAGCAGTCAGATTTACAGGCCTGTAGCAGCCATCAAATTCCTCCTTTCGCTTTTCTTAGCTATAGCCATGATGTTTGCTGTTCCCACCCCTGTGGTATTGTTTTGTTCCTGTCCTAGACACACGGTACGGTAGAGGTGTTTAAAAGAGAGAAAATCTGAATAGCTCAAATCCTGCAGGAGTTCTCTATGTGAACTTTCAAAGCATTCAGAAGTTTATTGTACAAACTCTTTACAGGATCAGGTTTGACATAAATAGTCCATTAAGATAGCAATTGCATGAGTGTGTTTCTCAGTGCCGTAATAATTCCCCACACAAAGGCAGCAAGGCTTTGTCTGTCCAAGTTTATTTTAAAAGCGTACAATATGGAGGGACTTAAAAGTTTAGGAATGTTACTTGCTCTGAGCTTGGTACCTGCAGGTTGCATACTATGTCAGAAAACTGGAAATAATGTACCTGTAATAGCTTACTAAGCAAACAGTATTAGAGTAGCAAATAGAAGTTAAAAAAAAAAAAGTGAAGGAGGAGTTACCATAATTCAATTTTAGCACCCAGAGATTTATATGGGACTTACTTGGTATACAAGTGTGAGAATATTAATAAGGGAAACCTGTGGGTAGCGTGGTGACCCAGCCAGCGGGTGCTGTAGCTGCTGGGGTGGCAGTCTGAACCCCTCGGTCCCAGTCTTGGCCATGGGAACATACACAAGATTAACTACAAGCGAAGTGTGTGAGGATTGCTGTATCACTTCAGTTCACTGCTGTGGATGCCGCAGATCAGATCAGCGTTTATTTGACTAAAGGATGTAGAACATGATGAAATGGGCTCTAATTATTATGTGCTGAAAGAGTTGATGAAAATTTGTCTGCTTTCTGCTTTTAATTTAGCTGGAGGCATTGGAAAAGAAATCCAGGGGGTGGAAAGAATTTCTTCAATCACAGTACTGGTTTCATACGTATTGTCCAGAAAACTTCACGTCTTTCCTTGGTGTTTCAGGCCCTGCCCTAGCACAGCACCCCAGTGTGTATTTGACCTTGGCAATACGAGAAGCCCTAGGGAGATCAGAGATGCACCTGAAAGCCAACGTACACCGCCTGGACTTCGGCTGGGTTTGGAGCCAGGCAGGTCCCAGTATTAGACTTTGGATTCAGTGTTTAAAATTGATTGTGAGGCAAACCCCTATCAGGTTACCTTCCCCCTGTCTGTCCAGGCTTTTTTCCAAGGCAGCAGTTCCCAGATAAATGCAATGCTCGCGTGACATTTTCTCAAGCCCGGACTGTTTGCTGTCTGTTCCGTGGAGCAGTGTTTCAGTACGCCCTCTGCAAACCTGCACCGGGCTATCTGTGGGATTTTTTTCCTCTGGCCACATAACATCACAAATACACGTGTAGTTTGTTGTCCTCTCTCACTTCAAGTCCTCTGTTAGCGTTGGTGCTTGTCATTTTCTTTAAGCCTTTTGCAGCTTCCCAGTGGTCTCATTGTTTTGTTCAGTGAGTCTTCTCTCTTTTAACGTTCCCTCCAGGCTAGCGTCAATAATGCATATAATATATAGATTATTTCCTCTGGTAGGGTCATACATTGCATCCTCCCTCTTCACAGAATCACAGAATGGTCGGGGTTGGAAGGGACCTCTGTGGGTCATCCAGTCCAACCTCCCTGCTGAAGCAGGGTCACCTACAGCAGACTGAATCCTCTTTGAGGATTCAGTCCTGCAGTGTCCTCAATACTATTCAGGAGGGTGCGAGGGAGCATGTCGTAGGAAGGAGTTGCGTTGGTTTCTACAAGGCTTTCTGCATGATGAAACCAGACACCTGCATAGGTCCCTCACCTTCTGGTCCAGCAGGATCGGCCTCAACTGGTCAGCGATCGCGGAGCTTGAGGGTTGCGAGCAGGGCACTGGCTCCGCGCTGGTCCCGTGCAGAAGAGAGTTTTGCCCTTCAGAGCAGACCTTGAGGTGCCCCAACAGTGCTGAGCGTGGTGTAGTCGCTCCCGAGAAGTCAGTCCCGAGCTGCTTTCTCCGCGGCTCAGCACTGAGCCTCTGAAAGCGCAGCCAAAATGCTCCCCCCGGGAGGCTCTGAAGTCGTGCTGACGCAGGAGGTGTTGTGGAGGGAGGACTGGGGAGAACGTGGGCTGCCGAGCCAGAGGGCAGGAAGAGAAGAAGGGCTTGGAGACGCAGGCCAATCCAGAAAAATGTGGGGACTTTCCACCAGAAAACTGGCACCTCACCAAACAGTCCTGGGGTCTGCTGGGAGAGGATATTGCTGTTTCCATTCTTGCTGCAGGGCTCTTTGGCTCCCAGGTATTCCTAGATCACTTCCAGAGCTGTTATTGCAAATATTCACATGAACTGATCTGGGAGGCAAAGAGACCCCCCCTTCAGCTGGGTATGCGAACCCTTGGTGAAGTTTAATCAGCTTCGTAAGGTATATTTTGTATCCTACTGTTTTAAATAAATAAATAAAGCTCCATATAAAAATTACATATTTAAAGAGACCCTCTGGGTAGGTTTTTTTCAATATTCCTTCTATTTATAGCTTTTTGTGAGAAATGGCCACTGTTTTGCCAACCATTCGGTAGAGCTCTTAATTACGCGTACTGGCATTTTATGCAACTTTTTTAGTTAACTGTTCGCAGGCATTTCTGATGTTTCATAGCGATGGAGGCTGATTTAATGCAACTGATCTTGGTGTGTGTTGTGGCATCCTATTTTATTTGGTTTTATTTAGGAGAATGGGATAGAAATCAAACCCAAATAAAACAATACTGACAACATTATTTGAGCAAGCTTGCACCCAGAGGAGGAAGCATGTGAAATTTGGGTTGTCAGTCTAAACAAGGGCCTTTAGCTAATCTTTTTCTAAACATTGTTGGCTTCTTTTTAGTTAAAAAATTGTATACACCTATTCACACAATACTAAAAATTAATTGAAATACATAACCTATTTTAAGCATAGACACACACACCGTTGAAGAGCAGAAGCCCATAAAGTTCATATTTGCTCCTCTCTGGGCCTTCTCTAGATGTCTGAATGACACTTTCTGCTCTCTACGTTCCCTGAAGTTGCTGTGCTCTGCGCCTCACCTCCCCAGGTTGTGTGACTGTAGGGAGCTCTCGGTGTTTGCAGAGACCGAGCTAGGTGTCTGCCCTGCCAGGACACCAACAGGGATCGGATCCTTATAGTTCTGTGCAAGCCAATACATGTGTTCATATCGCAATAACAGAGTCACAGAATGGTGGGGGTTGGAAGGGACCTCTGTGGGTCACCCAGCCCAACCCCCCTGCCCAAGCAGGGTCACCCAGAGCAGGCTGCACAGCACCGTGTCCAGGTGGGTCTGGAATATCTCCAGAGAAGGAGACTCCACAGCCTCCCTGGGCAGCCTGGGCCAGGGCTCCGTCACCCTCAGAGTGAAGAAGTTCTTCCTCATCTTCAGCTGGAGCTTCCTGTGCTTCACTTTGTGCCCATTGCCCCTTGTCCTGTCGCTGGGCACCACTGGAAAGAGCTTGGCCACATCCTCCTGACACCCACCCTGCAGATATTTGTAAGCCAGCAGTGTGTTTTGTAGCAAAAAGTATTTCGCCTGTAAGTTTGGTGCTGTACCAAGCATTTAAAGTCACTTAGCGCCTTTCTCTCTTTACTTAGGGGTATATTCTCTTGAGTTCTCATGATATTCCTACATATTTGCAGTAACTGTTAACTGTAGACATTAATATCCTCTGAAAATAATTTTCAATTTGCCAGCTGGGTGCTGAGCTTCAACCACTTCTGTGTTCTGTGTATGAAATACGTCATTATAAGACGCTTTCTTGAAATATCTTCTCTGAAAATTTCAGCCTGTGTTTAATCTTGCTCAGAGCTCCAGCACTGTTATTTCAAGTTCAGCTTGCAGTTTATTATAACTCTGCAATCCTTTTTTGAAGAGCTGCTAACCAATTATTCTCCATCCTATGACTGCAGAGTTGTATATTTGTGCCAAAACCATAATACTTTGTTCTTCTTTCTACTAAATTGAATGCTGTTTCTGCAAAGTGTTTCTCCAATTTTCCTACAGGCGTGCATATTAATAAGAATAAAGTTGTGCCCCTAAATCAGCCTTAACCAAGTCATTTAATGAAGGTCAGGGCTGTTTAAAATGAAGTCACAGGAGTCCAAAGAAATGAATAGATGCAGATGGTAGCAGAGAGCTGTAACATAACAGCTAAAATCGTGATAGTTCAAGCTGTGAAAATGTTAACTCTAGGAATAGTGTTTGTATTACTGTGCAGTTCTAGAAGCAAATATAAAAAAGTGTATTATTATACAAACAAACTTAATATTACGTTCTTTGTGCCAACAATCCGAATAGCCAGAATTAAGTAATTTTGCAAAATAAGTGGTTTCTCAAAATGACCAGCATGTATAATTATATTTTTATATAGGTGCATATTCATGTACATTTTCTTTAAGAATGCCTTTATTCAGGTTTGTTCCATAATTTCCATTCTTCACTTTATATGCATGTGAAAACATGCAGTCAGTGGTTGGAAAAAACCTAGAAGTCCCACTGGGTCTCACATTCATGTCACTTCTCATTATGGAAAGGGACAGTGTATGTGTTTAAAAGTGCTGATGTGATCTCTGAAGTGACTATTACAGATCCGCCTCATTCAGCTTTTCTAAAAACCTGCATAAAATCTGGGTATTTATCATATGTGTGCCAGTTAAAATCAGTACAGAAAATTTCAGTTGTAAGAATTCTTCAGGCAGGGGCTCAAGGAAGCCTTGCACATTTTCTTTGCATATATTTTCATCTATAGTAGGCTAGCTATAAAAAAAAAAAAGTGAAGAGAGTACCAGCGCTAATGAGGAATATTAGACCAACTTGGCATGCTAATGAAATCCTTGCTGAAATTCCTCCCTTTCCTATCCCCTCTTAATTTTTCAAGTACATCTTCTCATAAACTACCCTGATTGCTTGACTGCAGAGATACTATTAATTTCTTTTCTTTCCACAAGATTCCAAGATTGTAAGGGTAGATGTGGGTCATATGTTTCCATACGCATAGGACAAGCCGTAAAATCATATGGTGCGATTTCTACACCAAGCCCAGAGTGACTTTTGGAACTGTATCTTCTTTTCAGAAAGAAAGTCAGCCCCAGCTTTAAGCTGCAAGGGATGGCAAGTCTACTGCATCCATGTATAAGCTGACCCTGACGTTAGATTCTGATCTGAATTTCTTTATCCTCAACTTCAAAATGTCTGATTATGCTTATATTTTCTACAGCCTGCTCTGTTAAAAAGATGTCTGCTACTGGAAATTTTTCAAAGTATTTTTCAAGAGCTCACTTCATCAGTTTTAGCATTGTCAAGCCATTCCCACATTTTTATAACCCCCCAGAATAATCTGGTTATTACATGTATATCTAATCCACTAATTTGCTTCATTTAAAAGGAAGGAAAGAAAAGATTAAAATACTGAGTGATCTTCCCTGCCCCACGCAGCCAGCACCCAGTCAGTCAGAGTTCTTACACCAAATTTTATTCCTCACTTCTCAAGCAGAACAATAACCCCCTCTGAACTGAAGTAGTTATTACTTAATTTTGAAGTTCTGAACGCTAGCTGCCTATCAGAGAATATTGTCTTTTAACAGCACCTGGGGTGAGCTCAAATTGTGCTCTGTGATCTGCTCCTTGCTCTACAAGCCACCGATATGTTCATGTATTGCGGGATTACCTCAAGTTTCAGCTATGCTCGAGGAGCTAAGTCAAGTCAGAGGCCATCAAAGCAGAAAGTGTTATTAATTAGTAATTAGATTTCTAAACGAACTGAGTAGGAAGAATTCTTTGATTCTGCATTAAACCCGAATATAGGATGGTTTCCTTACACCAAACCCATAAGAAAAAAAAAATAATCAAAATAAACGTGTTAATTACACTTCTGGACCTGCTTACATGTCAAAACTATTTTTACAGTATTGCCTCATTGTTGAGGGTTAATGTACTTCACCAGCAAGTGGCAGAACGTGTCCTAAGCAGGGATTTTCCACTGCATGCTGCAATTACAGACAATTGACATTTGATTATAATAACCAGCAAGCTTTCATGAAAGAAATGACACCTGAGTAAGCTTCATAACTTTTTGCCTCGCCCTACCCTGGAATGCATCCACGCTGCGTGAAGGCTAGGAACGGTTCTGGCAGTTGCGAACGGAATTATTTGCACCCAGGAGAGCAGGGAGGCTTCCCGAGATAGGCTGCAGCAGGTAGCTGGCGTGGTGTTTGCAACGGCTTTTGGAACTAATTACTGAAGTGGGGTTCTGCATACACGCAGGGGCAAAGTGGTTGTCTGCGTGAGGACTGTGCGCTTGCGTCCAAAAGTCTCTCTGCTTGCTGGGTCTGGTGGTGCCTTGCGTTTTCACCACCTCTCCACTGCCGTCAGCGAGCACAAAGTGGAGGCGATGCTGATGAGGTTCCACAAGGGCAAGTGCAGGGTCCTGCCCCTGGGGAGGAACAACCCCAGGCACCAGGACAGGCTTGGGACGGACCTGCTGGAGAGCAGCTCTGCAGAGAGGGACCTGGGTGTGCTGGTGGACGACAGGGTGACCATGAGCCAGCAGCGTGCCCTGGCTGCCAAGAAGGGCAACGGGATCCTGGGATGCATTAGGAGGAGAGTGGCCAGCAGGACGAGGGAGGTTCTCCTTCCCCTCTACACTGCCCTGGTGAGGCCCCATCTGCAGTGCTGTGTCCAGTTCTGGGCTGCCCAGTTCAAGAAAGATGAGGAGCTACTGGAGAGATTTCAGTGGAGGGCTGCGAGGATGATGAGGGGACTGGAGCATCTCTCCTATGAGGAGAGGCTGAGGGAGCTGGGCTTGTTCAGCCTGGAGAAGAGAAGGCTGCGAGGGGACCTTATAAATATCTGCAGGGTGGGTGTCAGGAGGATGGGGCCAGACTCTTTGCAGTGGTGCCCAGTGACAGGACAAGGGGAAACGGGCACAAACTGAGGCACAGGAAGTTCTGTCTGAACCCGAGGAAGAACTTCTTCCCTCTGAGGGTGACGGAGCCCTGGCCCAGGCTGCCCAGGGAGGCTGTGGAGTCTCCTTCTCTGGAGATATTCCAGACCTGCCTGGACAAGGTCCTGTGCAGCCTGCTCTGGGTGACCCTGCTTGGGCAGGGGGTTGGACTGGGTGACCCACAGAGGTCCCTTCCAACCCCGACCATGCTGTGATTCTGTGATTCAGAACCGTTTCGCGCAGAAGTGCGGGAGTTGCGCCGCTTGGCTTTGGCGTCTGTGGTCTGAGCGGCAGCGGGCGAAGCTGTTTGCCTGTGCGAACCAGGCACTGCTTTCTATAACTGTCTATTGTAAATGTGCTTGCTTCATGACCCAGTCCAGCTAAACTACTCAGAGCACCCAAACAGCGTTAGGGAGTTAGGCTTGCAGACGTCTCTGGCTTTGAGTAGCGACATGTAGAGATGCGGCGCAGGGAAGACGCACTAAGGTGCAGCTTTCAGCAGGGGTGGCAGAGCTGTATCCCCACAAACAGAGAGTTTCCACTGAAAGGCCCAACAGTGCCCACACTTCTTTCACCTCTCCAGTGAATAAGGTGGAAGTAAACTTTTCTTCATTCAAAGAGCAAAAAATAACGACCGAGAAAACAGATTTGTGCCATCTTGATGCTGGCTGGCATGGGATACGCTACTATCGCGCTATAGATTGAGACTTGTTGCCCACATCGTTGTCTCTCAGTACCCTAAAAACTATTCCTCCCTGCCACCAGCCATGTGTCTTCAGTCACCCGCTCACCCCCAGGTTCCTGCTTCCGAGTGAGGGCTGCAGCTGGCGTTGAGATGCCATCCTGTAACGCTTCTTCCTCTCCTCCCGTTCTGCCGGGGAGGAACAGACCCTCGCCCCTGCGGCGGTCCCCTCGACCGATGTGTACCAGGACCACAGACGAAACATGGGCAGTGTCTGCAAGATGTTTCAGATGCTGAACTGCTCGCATAGCATCAAGAATACTTTTACAACTGGATGATATTTATTGGGTTCCTAGCAATCCCGTTGTTTTCTACCCATTCTCAGTTTTGCTTTTTTTTAACAAAGGGTATTAGACCATGGAGTTTGTTCATCTTACAGCAAACAACAGTTCTGACATCTGAACTTTAGGAAACCCTTAAGAACTCTTAATTGCTCAGTTTAAAAAAAAAATCGAGGCCCAACACAGAACAGATGTATAGTAATAAACTTATCTCATAATGTCAGATGATTAAACAGTGGATTCTTTTTTACATTTAAATATACAAGACTTTCCATTAAGGGGCTTTGTTGACTCTGATAACAGTTTCACAACCATTAAGTTTATTTCTACAGCTATTTGTTAAAAGCTAATAGGGAAAATAATAGAAACTAATTGAAAAGCAAAGCAAACAGTGCAGAGCCTAGAATGTTTCAGTTAATCAGCAATAGAGATTGTATTGATTTCATTTTATAAACAACATTAATCCTCAATAACAATTAAAGTGTAGACAGGTTGCTTGTTTAAGTTATCAGATAAGATGGCCTACTCAGGTACATATCTGGGGTGGTAATTTGAAAAGGATATGAGGATTCAAGAAGCTATCGATCTATCCATCATGAGCCCATGTCATGAGAAATGTTCTTGGCAAGGTGCGATAGTTCTTCAAACCACTGCTGCTCAAAGACTGGCAGTGCAAAAGTTCACGCTGCTGGAAGACACTGCAAGCCTGCAGGACAACGGTAGAGTTTCAAAAGTAGCTTTATGTATTTTCCCCAAGTTGGAGAGATGACTGAAGTGAGGTGTCAGACCTTGCCTGCTCCTAGTAGGCAGTGGAAGTGAGTGCTTGTAACCTCAAAGCAGACTGAATTCGGGGCTATGGGAAGGTTTGGTCCTGGGGATCCTCTGCTGGCAGAAAACTGCAAAAGCTGTTCCAGAGACACTTCTCCTAAATCACAAGCGGAATATAATCTACCTTCTAGCTGGTAGGATAGAACTGTAAAGAAGGCTGGAAAATAACGTGAATGTGAACCTCTAGAAATCCAAAGAAAAGCTTTTTGCATTTTGCACTGAGGATAGCAGTGCAATTTTCACAGCTCTGGTGCTGACAGGAATTTATTTGCAGTTACTCTGTGACTCTGTGTGCTAGGTGGTGACTGAAACCTTCTCGAGGCATGTCGGCATAGCCGGCTCTGGAGGTGCTCCTTCTGTTCACCTGGTGGTGGAACAGTGGTTGGGAAGTGCAGCAGGATGGACCCCAGCATGGCCAAGCTGCCTGCTTTTACTCTGGTGAGAAGTCCAGAGACAGAACTCGGTTGCTCTCCTGTGCTGAAGACCATGCTGTCCCATCACGGCTGCTGAGGTTCCTGTGCAATCTTGGTGCAAGCTGGCTGGGAAGATGTGTTGTGCTGTGCTGGTGCCTTCAGCTGTAGTGTGGACAGAATCACAGAATGGTAGGGGTTGGAAGGGACCTCTGTGGGTCATCTAGTCCAACCCCCTGCCGAAGCAGGGTCACCTACAGCAGGCTGCACAGGATCTTGTCCAGGCAGGTCTTGAATATCTCCAGAGAAGGAGACTCCACAACCTCCCTGGGCAGCCTGTTCCAGTGCTCCGTCACCCTCAGAGGGAAGAAGTTCTTCCTCATGTTCAGACAGAACTTCCTGTGCCTCAGTTTGTGCCCATTGCCCCTTGTCCTGTCACTGGGCACCACTGAAAAGAGCTTGGCCCCATCCTCCTGACACCCACCCTGCAGATATTTGTAGGCATTTATAAGGTCCCCTCGCAGCCTTCTCCTCTCCAGGCCGAACAAGCCCAGCTCCCTCAACCTCTCCTCGTAGTGGAGATGCTCCAGTCCCCTCACCATCCTCATAGCCCTCCGCTGGACTCTCTCCAGTAGCTCTTCATCTTTCTTGAACCAGGCACCCAGGGCACACTGCTGGCTCATGGTTAACCTGTCGTCCACCAGCACACCCAGGTCCCTCTCCGCAGAGCTGCTCTCCAGCAGGTCCACCCCAAGCCTGTACTGGTGCATGAGACATGAAAATGGAGCTGTGCAGCTGCAGATCGGGCTGGCTTTGACCAAGGGCCTCCAGCACAGCTAGAATAGCTGGTGGCTTGGTACTTGCCTTGTGCTTAAGCCGCCTGTGGGTTCATGAATAAGTTGCTCTCTTGATCTCACCGTCTGCAGGACCTGATCCGGTGGCTCGCCATGAAAATACTTAATGGGCCACAGTTTGCACAGTGCTTCATCTGGACAGGTCATCTAACATTACAGGCATGTGCTTAGTGCAGGAACCCATGGTAGAAAAGTGGATGCTTGGGCTCAGGTTTCTCCTTTGCCCCAGGGGACACTGAAGTTGCATTTCATTCTGTTGGCAGTGGTATGACTTGACTTGCTGTTCTCCTGCTGAAGCTGGGCTGACTTTCGGGAACTAGTTCAACATTTGTTAGACTGAAAAGGAAGATGATTAAAAGGAAGAAGGAGATGGAGCGTGACTCTGTGATCTCATGTTAACCACTCACACGGGAGAGGAGACACTTGGATGTCACTTGCTGTTTTATTAAACATACAGCCCAGAAGTGCAAAATAGGCAGTAAAACAGGGACTGACACTCTAGTTTCCTCCATCCAGCTGAATGTCCAAGAGACTACGCACTCTCTCTGGCCAAGAAAATACGTGGTTATTCCAAGTAGTGTGGAACAGCTTCCACAGAAAAGGAGGACACTGATCCCAAACCGTCTTGCAGGCCCTTTGGGAGAATTAGTTCAAATTCTTTTGCGGTGAGGAGGAGAATGAAGACCATTCCCCTGTGGATGGGGTGAGGTCTCTGGTTCTGAGCCATGTAGACAAACCAGGGGTAACCTCCTCGAGCTGTGCACTGAGAAAAACAGAGTGTGCTCCTACCTCCGGCTGCACCAGAGTCTGTAGCACCGGGTTTTGAAACTCCAGCGGGGTGTCCTGTGTCCTAGGAAAAAGTCAGATTTAAGACAGGGTCTTGGTAGCAGCATTTTCTGTTCTGCAGAAACCATAGTGTGTGAGAAGAGTACGTTTGGACAGTCTCAAACCAGAAGAGGCCTTTGCTCCAGGAGGTGCTCTGAGAGGGCTGTACGAGGGCACCGCATTTCTCTCCTGTCTGAGCTGGAATGCTTGTAATTTAATGTTTCTTGTTCAAGATAAAATGCATTGCACTATATACAAATCACATTTTAAAATGAAGCAGTATGCTGCAAGTATTTGTATTCCTACTTGTTTAAGTTATATGATTAATCAGAGAGCAATACAGATTGTTGGAATTACAAGATGAGGGAGAGATAAGCTAGCAATTTGACTTAAATGGAAGCAGTTACCTCAAGTCCATATCTGTTCTTGCTAAGATTGCTTGGATTTAGCAGAGGAGATTAGAAAAGATGGTAGCAAAAGGGAACCAACAAAACTGTCTGTCTTAAGGCAGAAGCTTGAGGTTGCCCTGGGTAAAAATTTCCTGTTAACTTTTGCAGTGCTTGGAAAGTAGCCGACTGTCATCAATTCCTAGTCAATATTTGAGTAATGCTCTTTGGCAAGTCACACCATTTGCTATTTGCTTGATCAATGTATAATAGCCCAATGACTCAATATTATAAAACCCAATGACCTGTGAAACTTCAACATTTACTTTTCTGTTAAAATCTCAAATAGCTCTTTATTAGTAGGAACTCAAGCTAAAACGCCAATCAGATAAGCATGATGACAATTATTAGCTATTTTCTTAGTCACATTGGGATAGATTCTACTGCTCTTTCTAAAAGTGAATACTATGAAATGAGTGAAACTACTCGCGGGGAAAGACAAAACTCATTGTACATTGAGAGATTAGAAGATGTGGAGGTCAGAATCTGTCCCAGGCAGCATCAGAAACCTGTCTGAATTTTCTTGTTTTATTTGGCCTACTTACTGTGGCACGTTGTAGTTACATCCAAATGAGCATAAAATATTTACTCTCTTGTAGTGGGAGTTAAACATTTCACAGATACTCTCTGTATGAACCAAAATCAGTCGTCTGGTTATCAACGTCTGTGCCACTTTGCAGGTTTTAGAGTGGTAAATATCTGATGCGATGAAATCCTGACCCCACTGAAATCAAAGTAAAACTCCCAAGGGACAATAATCCCAGTCCTGGTGGGGAACATACACACCTTCCGTTTGCAGCCTCCTGAAATACTGCAGCCTGTTTGTGATATTCTCACTGGGCTCCTGGCAGCACAGGAGCAGCACATAGGCAGAGCAGAGGCAGGGAGGACCAGAGCTGTTGGGGCTGGGCTGGGTCTTCATGCGGGCACCGCATCTCCATGCAGGGGTGCCGGCCTCTGCAGCACCCTTCTGCTGACTGGGCACTCCCAGTATGTTGCAGTGCAAAGGCAAACCTGGGAACCTAAAGTGCTGCTGTCGGTGGCTTGCATCGTTAAGGCTGCGGGTTTGACTGTCTTGAAAGCGTTCAAAACACTCAGGTGGGCCGTGAGTTCTGAAAAGTATGTCTGGATCTTGATCCTCAGGTGGTTACAGCTCCAGCTAATGCTCGGTGGTGGGTGGTGTCAGCATTTTAGTCCATTCCAGTGCAAGATCAAGTGGGTGAAGGTGAACTATTTACTGCTAAACACAGTTTGTAGAGACCCAAGAGTGCCCACAGCAGCAGGTACAATGGAGGTGCAGGCAAATGTCTGCCTCTCATCTGTTGTAATTCACAACCTCTAAGCTCAGGGGCAGGTGCTGCGATGTTGTGAACGTCCTACATCAAACATGGGTGCTGATTGGACCTACTGGCTCTAGGTAGAAAGTTCAGATATATTAACACCTTAGTGTATCAGAGTTACGTCCTAGGGTGGTAGTTTTGTGTTAAGAAAGCAGATTTAGGTGTGTACGGATACACAGAGAAACGGGTTTTTTTTCTGTTTAAGTACAGCAGCTTGAAGAATCATCAAGAAGCTAGCTCACAGACATGTTTGCCAGAACAACCATTGACAGATGTTTATTTTTCCTATTAAGAAACTGTTCAGCAATATATCAAGATTTGGTTCAGTTGCAAAGTGAGATCACTAATAAGAAAAAAGAAGCTCTTAGTAGTAATCTGACCCAGTTAATAGCGAGGGCTGGTATAAGCAACACTCTGTTGAGCTGTGAGGCACAGAACTTGGAAAATTTAAGGAAAGAGAAAGCTAACTTCCCTTGTCCTGTGTCACACCTTCTGTTCTCTGCTGGCCAAGCCTGAATTTCCAAGGCAGGTAAACGGAGCACATGCAGGTACCCAACTGAGCAGTGGTCACAGCCCTTTGGAACGTGGGTCCTAACTGGTGAGGCTCGGCAGTTGCGCCGGACCCTATGAGGTGTGATCCTTCGGTGAAAGGCTGGTGACACGCTCCCGCTCAGAGCTGTTCACGTCTTGTGCTTTAAGTCATAAGTGACCTGACGAGGTTCAACAAGGGCAAATGCAGGGTCCTGCACCTGGGGAGGAACAACCCCAGGCACCAGGACAGGCTGGGGCTGACCTGCTGGAGAGCAGCTCTGCGGAGAGGGACCTGGGTGTGCTGGGGGACGACAAGGTGACCATGAGCCAGCAGTGTGCCCTGGCTGCCAAGAAAGCCAATGGGATCCTGGGGTGCATTAGGAGGAGAGTGGCCAGCAGGTCGAGGGAGGTTCTCCTTCCCCTCTACTCTGCCCTAGTGAGGCCTCATCTGGAGTACTGTGTCCAGTTCTGGGCACCCCAGTTCAAGAAAGATGAGGAGCTACTGGAGAGATTCCAGTGGAGGGCTACAAGGATGGTGAGGGGACTGGAGCATCTATCCTATGAGGAAAGGCTGAGGGAGCTGGTCTGGTTCAGCCTGAAGAAGAGAAGGCTGAGAGGGGACCTTAGAAATGCTTCTAAATATCTGCAGGGTGGATGTCAGGAGGATGGGGCCAGACTCTTTCCAGTGGTGCCCAGCGACAGGACAAGGGGCAATGGGCACAAACTGAAGCAGAGGAAGCTCCAGCTGAACATGAGGAAGAACTTCTTCCCTCTGAGGGTGACGGAGCACTGGCCCAGGCTGCCCAGGGAGGCTGTGGAGTCTCCTTCTCTGGAGATATTCCAGACCCTCCTGGACAAGGTCCTGTGCAGCCTGCTGTAGGTGACCCTGCTTGGGCAGGGGGTTGGACTGGGTGACCCACAGAGGTCCCTGCCAACCCCGACCATTCTGTGATTCTGTGAAGTAGCTCCTGTACACTGCTCCTGAACAATTGGTGGAACAGGAATAGTTGGGACATGTGAGGCATTTCAAACAGCACACACGAGAAAAATATTATCTGGTTGCAGACAGGAGAACAAAGATAAGCTTTATCAGAGTCTCCCCGTATCTCTGGAGAGCTTTTCTGAGGATTTTGGCTGATTCTGGCCACGTTGGCCATGGTATGGCACCTCTGTTTGAGCAGCGCTGTGTGTCCCTCCCTCTGGGCTCTGTTTACCTTGCACTGTGTGAATGCTCTGTAAACATATGTGTGTATGTAAATGCAGGTTATTACATGCACTTACTCCTTGAAGCAACTAAGAGCAACCGTTGGGTCACTATTTGCATGAAGAATGTGTGTGGGCTTACCTTTATGCAAAAGGTATCAGACACACCTGCTAGAACAAATGAAACCTTTCTAGAAAAAACAAACTTGCCTTTTGCTGTAGTGAATATCTGCAGCCTTTTCTCTCGTGTATTGCACCATTTTGCCACACTGGGAATGTCGATACCGGCTTGGGGAAGTTTGTGCTGCCCCGTTTCACGCAACTCTTGAACCAACTGCTCAGGAAGCAAATTGAATGTGAAGCAATGTGAGGGCAGGCTAAGGGTGTGATGAGGTGGGTGGGAGAATCCATCTAGCAAAGGAAAGCTAAGGGTGTGTCAACACAGTGCAGTGCTGCACAGAGCCAACGCATCAGTACTCCTAAGCAGCACTGCTGGACGTAGGTAACTTCTTCAACTACCTCCTTACCACCGGTGCTTGCTTGTCGGAGCTCGGTAGCAACGCAGCTCAGCATCGTCGGAGCAGTTCTGTCCGTCTCACATGGTGCTTGCACTGGGGCTACCTTATCACGTCTTTCCTTCAGACAGTTCCATAGATTAGGGTTGTTTTTGATGGGAAGGGACAAGTTCAGGCTGCTTGTGAAACCAGGTTCTTGTGGCCGGGAGAAGCAGCTGCCCCTGGCTCCCAGGTCCCTCCGAGGGCAGCCCTCGGCAGGAGTCCCCACCGAGCTCCTGTTGCACTGAGGAACCTTGCTCTCCTTTCCCCCTTCCCTATGCATGAAAGGGGGTTGCTCACTACTGGGAGTAAAAACACGCTTTGGAGGCTAAAGTTCAATTTACCCTGCCTGCCTTTTATTTATTCTGCTTGCACTGTAGTAGATGTAGTCTCACCCACAGCCTCTCCATTTAGAAAGTCTGTGAGGCTGTTGTGCCTTTTAAAAAAAGCTCTGTTAATTGTGTTGTATTGGATAAGAAAATTGGAGCTATCAATCATATATGGATAAAAAGAATGAACAGGGTAGCCCTCTTGGGAATAAGCAATGAAAAAGCCAAGCAGTACAGAAGGCAAACCACAAATGTTGTTCATTATCCTAATTATTTGAAGCGCTTGAACAACAAACTACACAGACATTGAAATAACAGTGCCTATGAAATAAAAGGAATAGTGAAGCAGTGAATGCCAGCTTTGGGTAAGGTGCAGTGAGTAGCAGCATGTTCAATATATTAATACAAAAGTTATAAAGAGACCTCTGGCTTTCATTACCGCTTAGTGTGTGTTGTTAGGCACCACGTTTGCTGTGCATGGATGAAGCAGGGTCTAATAGTGGACATGGTCATAAAAGGTAATTTACCCTCAGTGTTTCTCATTGCAAATGCAAGAATTTGCTTTGAATAGGATCTGTGCACACAATTCTGAAATCTGTTTCAGTGTCGTGAGAGGAATACGCCTACAGAGCCCTGAACCTGCCACAGTAATTTCATATTTCTCAGCCAGCGTGCTGGTGATGTGTCACTTCGTGTTGGTTTCATCACCTGGAGCACTTGTTCTCTATCTAAGCACGCTCTGTCTTGTTTTGTTTTTCCTCCCCCCCCAAAAAAAAAATCTTAATCTGGATTAGTGCTTAGACCTTTGGTGGAGAAACAAACACTTGAGCATAGTTTCTCAGTCTCTCTCTGAACTCAGAGTTCATTGTGAACAGGGTTAATCTGTGCTGTCAAACGAGGCTTTTTGCTCATCTCGGGGAAAGAGAAGCGAAGGAAGTGCCTTTATTGTTAATGTCAGGTTTATAAACTGCAGTGGAAAGGGAAGATGATGCTGTCAAGGTAAAGGAAAGAATAATGTGCATGCATATTCTGTTCAGGTGTATCCCCTTACACCTGCACACAAGCTGTGACACATGTCTAGTGAAATCACACCCCAGTTTCCCAGGTGCGTTGCTGAATGAATGAGTGAATAAATGAAGAGGGAAGTCAGGAAGTTAAATGAATCTTTCAAGCCACTCCATTAAGGTCACCAATTTTGCATTTTTTGGCCAGTGGAGTGATCTCTGAAATGAATTTGTCCTACTATTTTATTCATAAAAACCAAGGCCTTGCTCTTGCAAAGATTAGCCCACCTGCTTCTGGTTAAGCGTGTAAGTAATCCTAAGGAATTCAGCATGATTCTTTACATACTTTAAGTTCTGCATATTTTGTATTGTAAGATCTGGCACCCCCCATCACTGCCAACATGTACCCATGTATGAAAAAGCTGAGCTGAATGTCAGCCGCCTTCGCTGAGAGGCAATGTCATCTGCTCAGGAACTGATTGGAAATACTATTGAAAAATGGAGAGAATAAGAAAAATAAACAAGCGTCAGAAACACGTAGTGCTACAACAAAGAATTAGAGCCATGAAGGTCAAGAGAGCTATTCAGTGACACAGACTGACAAATCAAGTTCTTCTCATCCTCTTTATAGATTATGAAAAAGGATACGCAATGCCATAGAAAGCATACATTTATTACGACTCGCAGACTATATCTTGTTTTCCCACTATGCTCTTGTGGCCTGCAGATCTCTCTTCTACTATAGCATCTGGATAGGAAAGAAAATGAACTGTTCTTTGCTCTAGTTTCTCACCCGTCAAAATAGCATAGGAAGGGAGCAGATGCACACACCTGGGGTAGTTAAAGGCTGGCATCAGTAGTGCAGCGTGTTCCCCAGTGGGGCAGTACCCGTGCCATGGGGTTCTCAGCAAATACCACGCAGGGAACAGTTCTGCCCAGGGAAATCTGGAAGAATCACCTTGGCCTTTGCTAAACTGTTTGATGACGAGCCCACATTTCCCTATAGAAAGCATAAGGAGTGGAAAGGCAGCAAAAGGGAATCTCACATTCTTCTCTCTTTGGTATAGTTTGCATTTTCCAGCTGATAATACAAGTAATGAAAAATAGCTGAGTTCTTGCTTGTTCTCATTCAAAAGCACTAAATCCTTTCAGCTTTCAAACAGCCAGGACAACTCCCTTATAGCATTTACATTTTATTCCTCTAGCTTAGTTTTTTATGTACAGAGTTCTCCGAGGTCAAACAGCACTGATCATCCGTTTTCTTAAAATTAGACCTGCAATCAGTACCACTTCCCTTTGCACTTGGAAAGCTAGTAATAGGGCTAGGAAGTGCTGGTCTAGCAATATCCTCTGTTCAGATTACAAATATCACCTTAGCTTATCGATTATAAGGGAACTGAGGATTATACTGGTACATATTTGTGGATTTATCACTGATGTGATGATGATTTATTATGTTTGTAACTGCTTTGCTTTTCCTATGTATGTTACACATCTGACTACTGATTCACTCCTTAACAAACGTGAGACATTTTCCATTTGGCCAGTTTGGTTTTAGCCTAAGAAGTCTAAACTGCTAACAATATGTTAGCTGTTTCTTCTTGCCTATGAATTTTGGGGACCAACCAGCGTGGTCAACTTCTCCCATCGCATCGCTTGGTACAAGGATTCCTTTCTTCAGCTCTTCCCATTTTCTCTCCAAATGATTACCTGCTACTGTCTCTTGATGGAAACTTCTGCAACGCTTGTCCGAGGAAAATCCCGACACACGTGTGCGTGCACATACAAGTACCAGAAGGACCTTCTCAAAAATGCTCTCAGGGACTTATTCTTAATGCAGGTCACACAGGCTGAAATCATCCTCTCTTTTAGGCCTAATTACATCCCTTCTATAAGTGGAGCCAGCTGGGGTTTTTTCCAGCTTCTTCAATGCCTAGAAGGTTACTCTAGCTCTGTGCCTATCAGGTGACGGTTGCCAAGGAGCTGTACTCGGAGAGGATAATCTACTATCAGTCACCTCATCTACATGATCACATGTAAACTTGGTTTCTTAAGGACTGCTTTTTTTTTGCCATTTCTGACGTGCTGCCCTGCATCATCTGGGTGCTCTTGAAAGGAGGAAGTTACTGAAGCACCCGGGTCAAGTTCTTATACTCCAGAAATGGGCTCACAGCTTAGCTTGAGCAGTGACGGGGGCGACAGGGCTGAGGGGGCTTTTCTTCTGGGCTGTGAGCCATCATCCGTGTAAAAAGCATCCTCAGGGTGTAGCGTGTTTAGAGGAAGGAAATGCATCTCCTGTTCCAGTTCTTTATTATGCCAGTCATGTTGAAGGGCTTATTTTGAGCTGTGGTAGGAAACCTCTCTTTTTCTATTCAACAGAAAGTGTTTAGACAGTTTGAAGAACTCTTGTCTCCCTTCCTCTATTTGATCTCAAGTCTTCAATTAGCTGTAATTGAAAAAGGTAGAGTAAATGGCAGGTGCCTGCCTCTTTGGAAGGTGTAATTATGACTAGCTTGCAGGCTTGGAATTTTGATGACTGAATAAATAAAGAAGGCAGATGTATTTGTGTACACACCAACAGCAGTATTGACAAGATGACACAGGGACATTTGTAGCTCTGTAGACTGTAGAATGAAGAGAAAAGTGAGGGGTTTGGGCTACTCTCCTCCTCTTATTTAGAAAATTAGCATCTGTTCTCTCTCTTCATGTCTATGGATGAGGTGAATTTCTGTTGTGCGTATGAAAAATAATAACAGCTGTAGTTGGGACTTTGGCATTGATTTGTGCTAGCTAGAGGATTCCCACTCAACATATTCAATAAGAGGTCTTCTCTTGTATTTCTGCTTTCACTTTTACTCTCTTTTATCTTCTTGGCACTCTACAGGCAAGAAATGACCTTGAATCGGAGTAGAAATTGGAGTGTGTTGCCAGGTCATCCTATCTCCTAAAATCAAAGGTATTCCACAAAAAAAGGCTGTGCAAAGGACTTCCATCTCCTTCATGAGTACTATCGTAGTCACGTTGATGTGTAGCATTTTTATCAGTCATTAAAAAAAAAAAAAAGAAAGAAAGAGAAAAAAAAAAGCCAAGGCAATTATTGCTTGCAGTGGAGCAATAGAATATTTGGGTAACCAAGTTCTTTGCAAGGTCTTCATGCTCTCTTTGCAATGGCTTGCAGGTGGTGATGCTGGGCCAAACCAGGTTTTGCTGACAAACCAGCTGAGAACAAGCTGTTATCTAATCTATAGCTTAATAAAATATTGATGCTTCTGAGACATTACCTATCTTCTCTTCACATATTGTTAACTTGCCTATCATTATTATATCTGATATCAAAAAATGTTCTCAAAACACTGTTTGGTCAGCAGTCCTCTGTTTTTCTTTCATTATCTTATATGTTAAAGGTTCATGTACTCATGTATTATCTTGTTGTATTCTTTGCACGTAATCATAGCATGGTCACTGTTGGAAATGACTCACCATTTTTGAATTTACAGAGGCCATGTGAGAAAACTGCTGGGTATATTTTTAACATGTTTCTTGAGCTCAGTTCAAGAATGGCGCTTTAGTTCAAGATAATTCCTTTTACACTGTGTGACACAGACTTCATACACAGTCAGACTTTGTCAGACCTGCTCTGATGCCGCTCTTGCCATGCGGAAGGAGTTCTGGTTTGTTATATTTTACAATTTTCATGTCTTTCACTGATAGGTAAGCTTAAATAGCCAGTATGTAAATCAAAATGGTTAGCATGATGATTATAGATGGTGTATGTAGGGCTGGGGGACTTCAGCGTAAGGGCCGATAACATAAGAGGATCTTTATTTTCCTGTCAGTTGGGAATTTGCCTCTATTGTAAATGCAGTTTCTTGTGAACAGTATCTGAGAAAGCCCACACAAAGGGCGGTTAGGATTGCCTAAGGAAATAGATTTACTCATCTATTTATCCCGCAAAAAACTCAATTGCCAGGGATATGTTTTCATTGCTCCCTAAGGAATAATAGAGGAAAAGAAAACATTTAAACCAAGGGTAAAATATCTAAGCAAATAGCGAAGGAGAAAGGAATAGAAACAGCTTTGAACAGAGTGTCTCTTCTTATGTTAGACTGTTAGGCTTTGTGTGTTTTTTTGAATTCAGCTATTCCCCATTAGCTCACACTTCATTTATGTTTTCCTCTTCTATTCTGCTCACTGAAATTGTTTATTTCTGTAGCTGAGTGTCCATGATGTTGTGTACTCAGGCCCTTCAAACCGAAAATACTTTCATACTTCTCTTCCCTTCAACCAAAACAAAGGCTCTCGCCTGTGAGAGATCTGGTTTCTAATCACTGTGTCCACTACTGTGGGCTCCTTTGCTGTGTTTTATGGACTGGCACAGTCACATCTGCCTTCACACCCTTGCACAATGTGCATTGTTTGCTCAGACAAAGCTATTTTGACAGATGCCCCGTTTCTGCCGTGTATCTGCCATGATTGCTCAGATAACTTCCTTGTGCCCTCTGCCAGTCTTACGCTGAAAGCAGAAAGCGCTAAAGCGTGTCAATGTCCCGACGTTTCTTCTTGTGGAGTTAGCTCAGTTCTGCCTCTGTCGGCTTGGTCTTGCAGCTCAGCCGTATTCTTCTGTCTTTCTTCATTTTAATAAGAGCTGTGCTGGTGCTGCGTGCTCAGTTCTCGTGCAGATCATGGCTCTGAGAGCTCAGATCAGCTGTATTGCTTTAGGTGATGAAGTAACCGCCCATTCCATGTGTTGCAGATTAGTAATCTAGAAGATGGGAGCATGTGCTTAAAATTTCTGGATGTGGAACTGATTCTTGATTACAGCCCTCCTCCTGCTGCAAGCACTATAGCTAATGTATAGCATTAAATTTTTACATAGGAAATGAGCAGCGAGTGCATTTAATAAAAACACATTTGTTGTCTAAAGTCATCTTCCTGCCTTGACTGGTGTGAAGTAACCCTGGAAAGTTCATTGCCAGAGGAGCTTTGCCTTCTGATATGACTACAGTACATAGTAGCAAAGTGGCATTTTTATTTGTGTCATTTATTCTTGCTCCTGTTTCCTTTGATAAATTAAAAGAAGGCAAATCCCCCAGTTTGCAAATAAAGCTGCCTCTGTATCACAAAGGCAATAGCACAGTTATCTTTGTCATTTGTTGTATCTCTTCACAACCCTCGCTGCTACCAGGATGTCAGCTAAGCCTGTCATATAACGCTGGTCTGAATCAAGGAAAACTGCGGTGTTAAGATAAAAAGGACTGCAAGAAAGCAAAAAAGGGAAATGGTTTCCAGCAGCTCTTATTTAATTCTTCTATTTAATTTAAAAATTATTTTTCCTAATATTGAAATTAAAAATGTCAACATTGGGTGGTTTTTTTTTTTTCCTTTGGTCTGGTTAAGTGGAGGAGAAAAAATAGTTGGAAAATAAAATCAGAAATATTATTTAAAGTGTAAAGAACTGGGATAAAATGAGCAATGCACATCCATCTATAGTGTGGAAGTTACATATGTACACTGTTGTAAGGTCTAGCCATCTTCTCATACAATTCTGAGAGCTGAGGACTGTAAAGAGGAGCTGCAGGGGAGAGTTCACATGAATAAAAAAGGAGACAAATACAAGGTCTCATACCACGACGGTGTATTGCAGCCATTGTCCTGGATCTGTGAGTCAGAAGTGACTCACTTTCACGAATTCTTTTGTATTATGATGAAATATTTTGAAGAAAAAATATTCTTATATCAAAATACAATTCAAAAGCTGAAGAAAATAAAAGTCACCGTTCAGATAACAAGAAGACTTTCATCCTCTGGAGTTCAAACAGCTGTGAAGACCTAAGTGTATGAGCCACAACTTAAGAAATGGAGCAAAACTTCAGTGAAAAGATTGCAGTTGGGCTAAAAAAGGTATTTTTCTGGTCCGTAGGTGTGACATGGCAATTTGCCCTCCAAGACCATTTTGGGCTGTAGTTGTGGGCGAGTGGAGTGCACTTGTGTGTTGCTCGCTGTCCTCACGGGTCTGGTCTGCGTGCACTGGTACCTCTGCCCGTTGACTCTGCGCCCAGAGACCCAGTCCCTGCCAGCAAAAACCCTCCGCTAGAGTGGTCGTATCAAATACCCATCGAACGCTCAAAAAGGGATCTTCAAAGTTAGAAGCATATACACAGGAAGTATTTAGTAGTACCTTGCCCAAAAGAAGTAAGGACACATTAAAAAAAGAAAATTCATTATACAGTTGGTATGAGTAACATTTCGAGTTGTGCAACATGCACTTCAGCGAAGAAGCATGCTACAAGGAGAATGTGGCTGATGTGACATAAATGATCATCAGTTTTGATGCAGTTTGGACCTTTGCCAGTTACAGTTTTGATGAAACACTTGATTCTGATGGTTTTCTTATGCTGTGTAAAAATATCCCCTATTATACCATAGAAGCTGTGCATTGCTGTAGCGCGTATTCCAAAAATGTGTCTCACTTTCCAATAATGACTTTAAATCATCATGGCAGTTCACCATTTCCTTTGGAAGTTGGTGTTACAGTAGTAATTCTCTCATATGTAATTATAAAATTATTCACCTGAATTTTTTTTGTCTGTGTGATACCAGAACTGCTGCAAAAAGTTTGCATTTTCAGTGGGAAAAAAGATATTAATCTTCTAATTACAAAAAAAAAAAAGCCTGAAAGAAGTGTTTTGATGAGACGATCAGTGAGCAGGAAAGAAAGTGGTCGATTGCCTCTCCATAAATCCAGACCTGGCGTGTAATGCTGCAGATTTGTCCAAGCAGTGTGCCTCTGCTCACGTGCAGGCACCAAGTCCCTGGGTTTGCACAGAGACTTTTCACGTTTCTGGGCTATTTCTCACTTCATTGATTAACTGTGCCCACTGCTGCATAAAGCTCTGACAATGTAATGAGTAATTGTTCGTTTAAGTAAAACTATTAAATATCTGAAAGCATAATTGATATCTGATGTAGAGAACATCTTTTATGTCCTTTGATTCACAGTGATGTTCTGCTTCTAGTATTTCTGGCACAGGCATCCTAGCCTTTAAGGATTGGCTGCCCCTGTTCAGACAGCACATACGTAATTAATAATCCATGAGAGTCCTTTTCTGTTTCAGGTGATCTACTTCATATGCTTCAGCTAATATTAATTTCATAGAATAGGAAAAATCACTCTTTGGATGTCTAACAAAGCTGTTCCACCCCACATCCAATTTCCATATCAAGATATTTCCGAGGGTTGTTGTTCCCTAAGGTACTCTGCCGTGTTGCTACTCCAGTTCTTGAAAATCTCTGTCAAGATGCTTTTGATCTCTTACCAGGGCAGCATCTGGCACCTCGCTGGCAACCAACATGCAATTCTATTTCTCTCAATACAGTTCGCCATCTCTTCGTTTCCTCTCAACCTCACAGAAATTTCAAATGTCGTATTTTCATTGTGCACGTTGGTTTATTTCTGGGTTTGTTTTTTATTTTGTTTTATTTGATTTCCTGGAGCGTTTGAGCAAGTTCTTAGGAGCTCTCCCTGCTCCAGCCATTGGCGCAGCGTAGCACTGCCCTGACAATGTCTCCGCAGCCATTTCCTCTTCCAAGTTCTGCCGTATCTCGTATTCGATCGCTGTGAGGAACCCTTGCCAGGAAAAAAAGGGTCTCAAATTGATTTTTCATAGAAAAACATGGATATATTTATTTGGTTTGCTACTACAAATATTCTTCCTCTAGGTTGTGACCGGGTGAATTCCAGGCCTGTTCAGGCCAATGGAAATCTGGCACTTGGCTTCAGTGGAGCCAGGATTTCCACATCAATTTTTGCCTGTTTGGTGAATTAGAACTGACAGAGATTATTGACAAAAACCCTGGAACAACACAGCAATTTAAAACAAAAAAAACAAAACATGATTCGGTCACTTCTGCTACTATTAAATAGTGACTTTTTCAGCACTCTGTGAAAGCAATTCAAGCAACTGAGCCTTATGTTTTGCTTGGCTTTTCTTTTAAATCATTACCTGTTGTTATTTGTGTGATGATAGGATCAAGGAGTCGTAGCCACAGATCAGAACCTCAGTGTTGTATAAACAGAGAAAGAAAACACAGCCTGCTTCAGGCTTGCCAAAGAAGTTCTTACCTAGAGGCCCGGGAACATGGGAAAATGCTATGACTACACTGATCAGTACATCAGGCTGTGCATTGGCACCCTGGGAGCCCCTCCTCAGGTTTTTCTGGGTGTGATGGCAGAGGAGAGCTTTAGGAGGCATTTTGAGGGATACAGAGGAGATTTGTGCCGACGTTGACAGGTATTTCTTTCAAAATACGGAGAGAGAAAGGTGTGTGAAACACCTAGAAAGCTGGTAGGGGAGGCTGGTGTTATGAGCTTCTGCCTTTGATGGCCAAGAGAAGAACGTAGGTGAGGGCAGAGCAAGGCTGGCGAGCGCAGGGAAGCGTCTGTGAAGCAGCAACAGCAGGATCGGTGAGGCCAGATGGCCTTTCCTCAGGAGAGGAAGCTATCTCAAACCACCTCTCCTTTCTGTTATGGCCCTCGGTGTGGCTTCTTGACACACCTCTCTGGTGTTGGTTGTGTTCGCAGTCCAAAATCCAGAAGCTAGAATCAAATAGATGTCCATATCCAGACACTTTTCTCACACCATCAGCAAGTGCTTTTGGAACCGGATGAAGCCCAGCTGGAAATAAGATGGGAACAGATTTTCTTGCAAGTTTTCTCATACAGACAGCTTTTGGCTCAGTTGGAGACATCTTGAAAGAAGTTCTTTTTCGTGCTATTTCAGCATTTTTTCATCCAGTCAAAACCAGGAGGTGCATGAATAATAATTTTAAAAGAGAAAGAGACTGAAATTTAATTGCAAAGCTACTGTAACTGACACAATAGAAATATGATAAGCAGATTTTTTTTTAATTTGAAAAAAGTAGTGTGGGTTTCAGACAATCTGTGACGTGAATGAAGACTCAGGCAGGCCACTCCTTCTTTGTAACCTGTGGCTCATCTTCATTTAATACACATGGGTCCAAGCCAGATCCCTGCACCTAAATATTTTTAAACTTTGAGGCTGTTTGAAATATCCATCTGCAATATATTTTCCACATAATGACAGCAGACAGCTCATCTAAAGTCGAATCTAACTGGGACTACACCAGAATCTGGAAGCACCTTAGAAGATTGACACAGGAGAGAATTTCTGGGTGAAACCAGGGCTCAGAGATTGCTTGTCCCTTGACAGAGATATGATGCCCACCGAGCATCTAGCCTAACCTCTGCCTTTAGAACTGTGGAGTGGAGCCTGTAGTTCAGTAGATCTGTCTGAAGCATGGATTTTGATACTGAGGCTTGTACCTTGTCACAAGGTAGATCTCCCTTTCTTTCTCATCCCAAGTTTGTTTTCTTCTTTTCTTGAGTCGTGGTACCACACACCTCTCCTCCTTCAGATTTTAATTTCGTGCCTTGCTTTTTCCAGTCCCTTCCTATCTGAACACTTCAGTCATGCAGACACTCTTTATTGGACCCTGCATTTTTCTGACAGTGGTGGGAGGACGAGATAAATATTGTTCTTGTGTGTGAACTTGGGTAAGCGTTATGGTCGGTGTTCTTTTGACTGCTAAGCCGTATTTCCTGCGGGCTTTGTTACCCACAGCAGTATGTAACTTTCCTTTCTTTGTCCCATTCAAACTCTTAAAAAAGGAATCAATTCAGAAAGCAGTTATGGGTTCACCACTTCTAAATTTTCCGCTTTCCTTCTTTTTCCTTACCTCACAAGCAGATTCTTTAACTTTCTGAGAACAAACACTTAGCCCAGCTTATCTGTGCCACGCCACAGGTGCTCAGCACACATCTTCAGATTCCCAACATGAATACTCTCTCCACAGCAGGTGAAGAGTCAAAAGTAGTGCTTCTGTGCTTGCACAGTGGGGTACCTGATATTGCCACGGCTAGAACTGGTCAAGAAACCGCTTTCCTCTCCCACAGGTTGGTTTTGAAATCGTGGCTTTCATCCCAGTCAGTCAGAAATTTTTCCCTTGGACT
The DNA here is from genome assembly GCF_030867145.1 of Opisthocomus hoazin. Taxonomy (NCBI): domain Eukaryota; kingdom Metazoa; phylum Chordata; class Aves; order Opisthocomiformes; family Opisthocomidae; genus Opisthocomus; species Opisthocomus hoazin. The sequence continues at coordinate 107,554,984 of NC_134416.1, forward strand.
GTGGACTTACTTTGTCACTATAGCTACCAGGTAGCTAGGAAAATTTTTCAAACAAAAGTCCTTTTGAACTGAAATTGGCACCTGTTTGAACTTTTTAAAAATTCAAACAAGATGTTTTGTTGCTGTGGTAGCTCTTTTGCTAATATTTTTCAAATAGTGAAATTTATCTAAAGTGATTGTTTCCTCCAAAAAACCCAAACAAACTTTTTTTTTTTTTTTTACAAATGGGTGTTTTCTGACTGTATCAAGAAATCCCAAGTGGCTCCTCTACAGACTTTCCAATTTAGAATAGAGACACATTAGAGAGCTGCTTTAAAATCATTAATTTCACTACTCAGTAGTAATATAGGTTTTTTTCTAAAGCCTCATCCAAAACTTATTGTAGTCAGCCACTCTTCGCATTTAATAAACTTTACACCTGGGAAAATCAAAGCAATTGACAGATATTAGTATCTTCACATGGCTTCCCTGTGAAGCTTTGAATTTTCTCGGTTTTCCAGATGTTGAACCTGAAGCATCCCAAACGAGAAGGAACTCGCTTAAGGGCATGCTGCGGGTCAGTAGTGAGATCGTGAACAGCAGCAGCTTCTCACTTGGCCTTCGGACTATAGGACAAAAATATAGCCTAGGACAGTAGTAATAATCTTCATGTTCAAGGTTTTCATTCTTTTGTGGTTGCAATGGGCAGTATGAGTTTAGAACACGTTCGGTGCCAGTGGGTGCACAAGTGAATTAATACCGTCCTGTGGTGTGGTCACTATTGATGCAGGCAGTGGGGAACCAGGCGTGTTGGGCAATAAAGTGCAGCTTCAGAGGCAGCAGCACAGCCTTAGGGACTGCCAGCTGCTCTGGAGGCATCTATAAAAGAACTACCTTTTCCCATCTACAGTTCCAGCTGGCTATGCCTAATGCTGTCAGCAGCTTCAGAGTCTCAGCCCAGCCCCAGAGTCTCTGTCTGAGTAGCTTAAGCCTTTAAAGCACAGTTCTCAGTAACAATTTCTTTTCAGCTGAGAAATAGCACTTCAAAACCCAGCAACCCAATAGCTGTAACACAAACTAGAGACTGTTACACTCCCTCCGTGGGGTCACATACTGAGCAGTTGTTCCGGCAAGAACGAGTTTCACGGTCCATATTTCATCTAGAAAAGGCTTTTAAAATTAGATTGGCTCCTACCACGTTCAGTTTGTTAGCCTAGACTTTACTTGAAGGCTGAAATGTGTACGCCTGCACCACCAGCCTCACTGAGGTTTGCCTTGCAGGTCATGTATTTGGGAGCTGGGAAAAAAGAAATATAATTGCACTTTTTTTCAAAATGTTTGCCAGGCCCTTTCTGGCAAAGACAGTAAAGAGTTTACAGTCAATTTGAAGTTGATACAGACTCCTCCAGGTATCAAACCTTTTCATTCTATGGCTTAAAATGACGGCTGTCCTCTTTCACTGCTAGAGCTCCTGGTGTCTCAGGCCATCAGTTGTCAGTTGTGACAGTGTTGTGCTGTCAGAACCTGAACTAATAACTTCCCTGGATGATTTAAATGTTATGCTTTCTGATATATAAGCAGTTCTGGGACATCTTTAGTTCCTCCAGTACTCCAAATTTTTACACTGTCCCTGCCTCATTAGACCAACGAGCCACAAATTTCCCTATATATATTTTGTTATTCCGAGCAATATTTGTACGTCTCTTTTGTTTGTCAGGGGTGGAACTCAACTGAAGCATCCATGGCTATGTTGCCTTTTTCCCCATAGATGCTTTTCTCCTCTTACATAGATTTTTTTTCTTGTTATTGTCAATCTAGCTGTAGCACAGCACCTCTGTTGTGTTTTCCAAAGTTTCCCCAAGACTCTAGTTATGTTCTTTTTGCTGTTTTTCCCATAGTCAGAAAATACTGCCTCTGTTGAACTTAGTGCCTTATGTATATCTAGGCAGTCTAAACCCTTTCACGTTTTCACAGAATCACAGAATCACAGAATAGAAGGGGTTGGAAGGGACCTCTGTGGGTCATCTAGTCCAACCCCCTGCCCAAGCAGGGTCACCTACAGCAGGCTGCACAGGATCTTGTCCAGGCGGGTCTTGAATATCTCCAGAGAAGGAGACTCCACAACCTCCCTGGGCAGCCTGTTCCAGTGCTCCGTCACCCTCAGAGGGAAGAAGTTCTTCCTCATGTTCAGACGGAACTTCCTGTGCCTCAGTTTGTGCCCATTGCCCCTTGTCCTGTCACTGGGCACCACTGAAAAGAATTTGGTCCCATCCTCCTGACACCCACTCTGCAGATATTTGTAAGCATTTATTAGGTCCCCTCGCAGCCTTCTCTTCTTCAGGCTGAACAAGCCCAGTTCCCTCAACCTCTCCTCGTAGTGGAGATGCTCCAGTCCCCTCACCATCCTTGTAGCCCTCCGCTGGACTCTCTCCAGTAGCTCTTCATCTTTCTTGAACTGGGGAGCCCAGCACTGGACACAGTACTCCAGATGAGGCCTCACCAGGGCAGTGTAGAGGGGAAGGAGAACCTCCCTTGTCCTGCTGGCCACACTCTTCTTGATGCACCCCAGGATCCCATTGGCTTTCTTGGCAGCCAGGGCACACTGCTGGCTCATGGTTAACCTGTCGTCCACCAGGACACCCAGGTCCCTCTCCGCAGAGCTGCTCTCCAGCAGGTCCACCCCAAGCCTACTTTGATGTAAGTCTTGTGTCCTGAAATTATCCCAAGTGCAGTTTGAGGAAATGCTGGCATATGAAGCGCAGGGTCTGCCCAGGCTTGGTGGGCGTGATCGTGGTAAGCGTTAGCTGGCACAATGTCACGAGTTACAGGGGCCATCTCTTGCTGGGTTCCAACTTAAACTGCCTTACTGCCATTTACCCCCAGGCTTTTACCCCATCCATCGATTTTCTCAGGTAGGTCCACTGGGTTCCCTCATGTGGGTAAACCCAAGTACTTTGTCGAGGTCTGTTTGTGTCCCCCCTAGTGTTCTGCTTTGGAGCTCTTTGCTCCAGGCGTGACCAGGTCTCTCACGCAGCGTCCATTTTTTTCCCTTCACAAAGACTGTGAGGCTCTGCCGCCTGGGTTCAGTTGCAGACATGCACTTTTCTTTCTTCTGTTTGTATTCACTGTTCAAGAACTGCCGTCTCTCACATTTCATTTTTCCCCTGGAGTATAGAAGGCTTCAAATTTTTGTAATGTGATTGCACTTCTTTCTGTCTGGATTAATTGAGACTGTAAAAATCTACCAACTGTTGTCAGAAGCAGGAAGATATTCTGGTTACATTTTTCCCCCTGATACTTCAGACTCCAGCAAGTTTTTATACCTTATCCAGCATAATCTCAGAGAGGTTCAGCTCCCGTGGAGCTTCTGAGTGTGCCATTTTCCCACCAGTAAATTTTCTTATCTCTTTCATACGTAGAGCCCTCAAAGTCCAGTGAACATTAAGTCCTTAAATTAGGACCTGGAAGAGATGAGCCCTTTTTTTGTGTCTGGTTCCACCTGGCTGCCTGTAACAGGAGTTTGCCAGAAGCCTAAACAGACCCCTCCTGGAAAACTCAAAGCAGAAAGACAAAAGCCCCAGCAGCAGAAAGAACGATCGCAGTGCCGCTCACTGAAGGCGTGGGAATCAGTCCAACACTCGATGGTAGCTGTGGAGTAGAAGTAATTTGGAGATGTCACAAAAAAATCTCACCGAGGTGAGCCGGGAAGCTGTGCAGTTGGATAGCTCGCATGGTATTTCAGTTACAACTGAGGCACGCTTCAGGATAATGAATTTAACTTCACTGGGAAACCAGGTATGGGATCATCATGGAGTGGAGGTGGGTCTTGCCTAGCCCAGTTCGTTGCCTGTTTTGCTCCCGTGACTCCTTCCTGCCTGTGTGGGGGACACTGTAAGAAGCATCCTTAGGGGTGTATGTCAGCTTTAAAAATTCCTGAAGAAACAACCCATGAAAGCAGAGGAAGGATCAACTTCTTACAACCCACGGAGAGTCCAGGATTGATGTGATGTAGCACTGTGTTGCCTTCTTTGCATCTTGGAACTGGGCTACGTCTTTGATCCAAAGCACAAAAACCCCACCCTGTAAACTGCGTCTCCTGCACAATCCTTAGGCACTGAGGAGAAGAAATGGGTTTTCTTTGCCCCTTGCCCACCTGTGTACTTCTGGTGCTGTGGCTGTTTAACAACAACCCGTGGGTTGCTGCGTTGCGTCCCTGCTCCTGAATTTCAGCCTTGGCTGGCTGCGGCCAGGAGCACAGCGGTGGAAGTGGGAAGTAGGGGAAGGCAGACTGGTGTGAGAGGGCAAAAAGTGCCACGGCTCAGCCCGTTGTGGGTGCAAGGGAGGTCTAGTACCCCTAAAGGGGATTATTCTTTTGAACTACCTCTGGGGTAAGAGCAGCAACATGCTAGGCATCAGATAAGAGATGGAGCAGCCAGATATCTACCCCGGTACCAGTGTCAGCCTCCGAGCAATCACGTGAAATCTCCTGCTGGAATTTTTGCACATTTGCCCAGAAGAAACTGAAGATGGGCACAAGCTCTGTTGGTTACAGCCGTGGCAGCAAGCCAAACCTGCTAACAGGCTGCCATACTCGTAGTCTTTCTAGTTTAGTAGGACAAGCGATTGTGAGGATTACGTCCTGGGAAAAGCAGCTTTAAAGAGTTACTCTTTAGATAGGGTGCATCATGCAGTTGTTCATTTCTTCACATACATACACTTGGGCGTTAACTTCGTTGTCATGTGCATAGTTACATGCCTGTCTTGCAGGCAACTTATCCATGCCTAATTTCCAGTACCAAACAGCTCTGGGACTTAGTTCAACACATATCCCAATGTAACAGGCAACCATTTCTTTACATTTTATTTCCTAATCGACATAAAGCTCTGTTTCCCTCATGGGGTGGAAAAAGCGAATTGCTACACAAAGTCTTCTCTCGTTCGTTTACTCATATTGCAAAACTCCCACCATTTAGGCTTCTTGGGGCAGGCACTTTTTGACTTGCATTGCTGTGTTGCTAAAAGCCCAGTGTAGTGAACAACGTGGCAGGGACACGAGTCGTGACAGGATCACAGAATGGTTGGGGTTGGCAGGGACCTCTGTGGGTCACCCAGTCCAACCCCCTGCCCAAGCAGGGTCACCCAGAGCAGGCTGCACAGGACCTTGTCCAGGCGGGTCTGGAATATCTCCAGAGAAGGAGACTCCACAGCCTCCCTGGACAGCCTGGGCCAGGGCTCCGTCACCCTCAGAGGGAAGAAGTTCTTCCTCAGGTTCAGCTGGAGCTTCCTCTGCTTCAGTTTGTGCCCGTTGCCCCTTGTCCTGTCGCTGGGCACCACTGAAAAGAGTCTGGCCCCGTTCTCCTGACACCCACCCTGCAGATATTTGTAAGCATTTATTAGGTCACCTCAGAGCCATCTCTTCTCCAGGCTGAACAAGCCCAGCTCCCTCAGCCTCTCCTCGTAGGAGAGATTCTCCAGTCCCCTCCTCATCCTCGTAGCCCTCCGCTGGACTCTCTGATATTCAGACCTACCTGCTGCCTCTGGTTTTCCTGCTGACCCAGGTCTGGAGAGCGATAGGGTGTGACAAATAGAATGGCCAGACCTGGAAAAAGTGATCAGTGACAAAAGCCCAAAAACAAGCACTCTGGGAAAACGATTAATTCAGAAAAGTATTAATGCTCTAGGACTTCTTCCTTAGTTTACATAACTATTTCTACACCGTCTGTTGAGTGGTTTGTAATTTGCCACTGAAAATTAGCAAAATGAGCAAGTTAACTGGCTGTATGACTCTGGGATAGGGGCAGCTTTGGAGCCCGAGTGAGAAACGGCCGTTGGTTTCTGCAGGATGTCATGTTTATCCTACCACCAGCCTTCCGAACCTGCAGAGCAAAAAGACGAGGTTTCCATCAAGTTAATGTAGAAAAGGCATTATTAAAAGCCTGCTTATTTGTTTATTTTGTTACTGAACTTTGTTCCTGCTTCGCTTTTAATGGGCTGATTTGATCTGTGCTGTGGTGGAAGATGCACCGTACGGGCTTTTCTGTCTACAGGCTCTCACAGGCGCTCCAGCGAGCGCGTAGCAGTCATCTGCAGGGGAGGTTCAAGGCTGAGAGCAAAGCTCCATGGGGCACAGGATGAGGATCTCCCCCCAGGTTGATGAAAGGCCCACCCTCGGCTCCTGCTGGAACTCTGCAATTCTCCTGGAAAGGAGAGCGGAGAAGATCAAAGGCAAAATAGTGCCAAAGAACAAAACTTAACAGAGATTCCTCACCCTGCCTAATTATCACATCACCGCTTCCAGGCAACATGTGAGGCTGCCGGTGCCAGCTGCGAAAAAGGCAATTAATAACTTTAAACCGAGCCCAGCTTCAGGCTCAGGATGAGAAGCTGTGAAGAGCTCTGCACGGGTAATGGGTCTGCTGTTCCGTCCCTTGATGCGGCACGCTGGTTGTTTCACGGTGGTGTAGTGGGGGCGGAGGAAAATGCCTTTGAGAGACTTTGAGAAACTTGATGGAGTCTAGATAGATTTTAAAATGTCTCTGTCGATCCTCAAAAGATAGCGCTGGCACTTCAAGAGGACAAGGCAAGGACCGCGCACGTTGTCCGGGCTGGAGCGCCGCGCGGCAAGTGCTGCAAGAGCAGCAAGGGGTTTGAGGTCTGCTATCCTGAGGTGAACTTTCCCCAGGGAATACGGCTCTTTACCAACACAAATTATGCCCTGGCTTCCTTCAAAGGACCTTAAAGACTTTCTAAACACTCCTGCTTGAATCACTGTAGTAAACTTCTGTAAACAGTGCTATCTCCGTTTTACAGGTGAGGAAGCTAAAGCAAGGAGGCAACCGTGATTCAAGCAAGAGGTCCATAAAGTCCCCAGAGGAGATCGGGTGTTTGCACCCAGTCGAATGCCGAGGGGTCAGCTGGGTTCAAAATTCCAGCTCTGAGCCTGAGCCAGGGCTGTGCCCACCACGACGGGGCCCTTTCCCAGCGCTGCAAGACTCGGGCTCAGAGAGGAAGGCTGTGGCGGAGTGCGGGCTGGGAATCAGGGGTCTTCATTGCGGTGCCTGTCCTCGGAGCAGAAGACCTCTGTGGCATCTTTCTAGCATGTGACTAGCCTGTTCCACACACCTTGTGATACCTCCACGCACCACACACCAAGCATCTGCCTGCAGTGGCAGGCTTGGCAGCCAGGGAAGTGTTCCCCAATACCTGACGTGCGGTTTGTGGAAAGAAGGATTTCATGACCAATTTTACTACACATTAAGGACAGAAAAATGCCCAAGTGTGTTTTATATATACATCTAGAAGAAATCCTTGGTATTTCTGAAGCCGTTTCTAAGCCACCTTGTTTCAATTTGAGTTTTTCGTATAAAATAAACCTTCTTAAAAGCTGCACGTCGTTATGTTTTGACTTAAAATTAAAGGAACATTGTAACCCCTTTTTATTTTGCTAATATTCCAAAAATAAACATTTTTACTTATAAAGCTTTTAGGAAAATTCATTCCTGTTTACGACCCCAGCACAGGCACCACGCTGGTTCCAATTCTGTCAGCCAGGCAGCTGTCCTGCCACAAATGCTCTTTAGCAGCTGTGTTCTTTCTGCTACCTGGGGACCCGCTAAAAAGCGTTTACAGAGTTTCGTGCAGACAGGTGTCCCTGCAAAAGCAACGCCGCCTGCAAAGGAACACAATAAGAGCGACCTCTCTTACAACACCCTCCGATATTTTAGGTATTTTATTTCAACAGTAAAAGAGAAAGGCAAATTATTAAGGTGCTCCACCCGCCTGCTGCTCAGGTAATTTAAACAAGGAGGTTGTACCTTTGCAGAAGGGTCTATTGGCATGGAAAGTCTTTCTGCCTCGCTTTGTATCTGCAGTGCTCTCTGAACTGAGCTAGAAAGGTGCTAAGGAACGGACCACTGAGCACAGATACTGTACGGCCCTGGCAGCTGCCTTGCTCTACAAGGCAGCACGGCTGAGGTGTCTTCTTTGGCACTTCAGATATTTTGAAGACAGGCACCACAGAACGGTTACTCTGAGGACTGGGGACATGAAGTGTCTTTTTGTTCAGCAAAGGAGTAGATCTAATACCCTGTCCTATCTTAACACCAGAATTTTTTTGACTTACGTTAAATTAAATTGCAGAATTGGACGTAACTGTAGTCTTGAGAAAAATAACTTGGGTTGTATGTCAGCAGTAACTGAGAGCATACATTTGTAAATGTATTAGGCCAGCTCACCAAATTTTCAAACGTGCAGGATTGCCAGAAGCAGCATAAAAAGAAGCTACCAGGGAACGTTTCCGTTCGTGAGTGATCGAAGTCAGGCACGTCAGCAAAAGCCACTGATTTACAGGCAGCGCAGAAACAAGCTCGTTGCCTCGCCGTCAGCGCCGCCGGCCCCCGTGCTCTGGGCAAATTCTGCCTTTGCTGGAGAAATCACAGAATCACAGAATAGTAGGGGTTGGAAGGGACCTCTGTGGGTCATCTAGTCCAACCCTCCTGCTGAAGCAGGGTCACCCAGAGCAGGCTGCACAGGACCTTGTCCAGGCGGGTCTTGAATATCTCCAGAGAAGGAGACTCCACAATCTCCCTGGGCAGCCTGGGCCAGGGCTCCGTCACCCTCAGAGGGAAGAAGTTCTTCCTCATGTTCAGACGGAACTTCCTGTGCCTCAGTTTGTGCCCATTGCCCCTTGTCCTGTCACTGGGCATCGAGCCACGTTCTTTCTGTTCGTTGCTTAGGGTTGCTGCAAATCCTGAAGAGACCATTGAAGTCTGCCAGGGCTCCTTGAGAGTCTGGTGGACAGAACTTTATCTGTGTTGTAACCCCTCTGTTCCGCTCCAGTGCGTCAGGACTCGTGTGCTTTGTGGCTGATGGGTGTCGTCATGACTGGTCTGGCAGAGGCCAACTGGCAGCAAGCCTTCACGTTTTGCCGTGTCTGAGATAAGAAACAGTCTCTGAGGAAAGGTTTTGGCCTCTGCGTGGTCTGAGGGCCTCGTGGAAGTCCTTAGGCTAGGCAGGGATCTCTCACGGATCGGAGGGTGACCTGTTGTACCTGCCGAGCAGTAGGACAGATGTGCACATGTTGCCGGAGCCGTTCTGCAGAGGTGGCTGTGGGGAATATTTGTGACAAGTCCACCCCAAGCGTTGACCTAGAGGCACCCGGGCGAGCTCCAAGCCTGCTGGTCTAGCTACCTCCGACCCCAGATGCAGCACGGCTGCATTAGCAAGGCTTGGTCTCGGACTGGATGGGGCCAGACTCTTTCCAGTGGTGCCCAGTGACAGGACAAGGGGCAACGGGCACAAACTGAAGCAGAGGAAGCTCCAGCTGAACATGAGGAAGAACTTCTTCCCTCTGAGGGTGATGGAGCCCTGGCCCAGGCTGCCCAGGGAGGTTGTGGAGTCTCCTTCTCTGGAGATATTCAAGACCCATCTGGACAAGGTGCTGTGCAGCCTGCTCTGGGTGACCCTGCGTGGGCAGGGGGTTGGGCTGGGTGACCCACAGAGGTCCCTGCCAACCCCAACCATGCTGGGATTCTGTGACTCATCAGCCCTGCTTTCTAGAGCACTTGTGTGGGACACGGGGACCTTTGATCGAGGCCTCTGGCCTGGACCTGAGAGGGGTAAGTTCTAGACAAACATACCCAGCATTGCTCGAAAAAGTCCCTGGTTTCTGGTCTGTTAGATAAGGGAGCAACAGGGATTTAGTTCTGTCTGGGTAGTCCCCCTCATCTTTACAACTTTGAGTATTTGAGAAAAATCATAACTATATATCTAATTGTCTAGCCCTCTCTGCTGGAAAAAATAGAAACCAGAGGAGAAGGACAACTTTGGCAGTCAGCCAGGAATGGGAAATCTCTTCTGATCTGCGTAAGACCACAGGACCACAGAAATGTGGGTTGAGAGCAGCCTCTGGATTTCAGATCTCTGCTCAGACTTCGCCACCAAAATCCTAGGCTTTCTGTTATGGTTTAAGAAGGTAGCATTGTACTTGTGCTGTATAATTTCTTCACCTCTAGTTTTCTGCCTGTCAGTGAGACACCTCTGAGGAGTTCCTCTCTGCTTGTCAAAGCCTGTCCTGTTTCCACCAGCTTTATACATTTTCTGGTTAGCTACAGTTAGATCCTCTTTTTATGCAGCTCCCCAACATATCTGGAGTTGACACGTGGCAATGCCAAGCTGCTCTTTGCAGCTACAACAAATGCAACACAGAAGTTCAGGGAGAAGGGCAAAAATCATCACTTCGCTTGCTTACTGAGGCATCTGCAGCTGCAAAACGACACGCACTGGCACAGCGTGACGTCCCTTGGACTAGCTGCTTCATTTTCAGCTTTACTTTCAGGGTTAAAAATTTTCAGTTCAAGAAAAATAAACAAAGGTGGGTGGCATTGCTCTCACAGACGTGACCAAAGGAGTTTAACCAGCAAAGGAAACAGGGTTGAGAGATTATCTCAAACTTCTTCCCTATTAAAACAATTCATTTCATATATTGCCACAATGCAGCAACTTTATCTGAACTTCCTTCCAACCTCTACAAATACATCCTTAAAATAAATGCTGTGAATTAATATCTGAAAAATTTGCTCTCTCTGTGACATCGGGGAACATTTTTTGAAGAGTAGTAGTAGCAGAACTTGCTTTGAAAGAAGGTATTGCATTATTGGGTGAAAGAGAACTTAGTTGGAAAATACAGCTAGTGTGTAAACCAGCTGTGACCTTAATGGCATTTTTTTTTGTCTTCTAGTGAGCTTTGTTGCATAAAACTGAGGTTTGGATCTAACAGTTGTTACGGGGCAAAGCCACCATGGAAATGGTTTGAAAAAGTCTGCGCAATAAGATGGATAAGAAAAACTATATTTTTTTTACCCATGGTATAGTGCAGTGAGTTGTAAAATCTTCTGTTAGGGAGCAGATGCTCAGTCCCGTTCTTTGGAAGGCGCAATGTCTTTTCAGAGGGTGATGGAAAAAAAGGTGAACCAAGAGACAAAGTGCCTTTTTTAGGCACCTGCTCAAAGGAGTGAGAAAAATTGGTGCTGTCATTCTGCAAGGACAATATCGTCCTCTTGCTGCTGAGGTCGTCTTGAGGAGGTCTCTGCTGGAGACCATGAAAGAAGTTATCGAAAAGGAAGTTTCATGTATGCACGACCCTGAAACTAATGAGGAAAAGCAGGATTGTGTATCTAGCCATTTTATTGCTTTAAAGCTCTTAAATTTGTATTATGTTTTGATTCCTGCTACTATAATGTGAGAGCACGCGTATACCTGCTGCCTTACCTGGGAAAACTGTCCTGGGGAAGCAGAAGGTGTGACAGAAAATTTAAGGCTGGGGATGGAGGCAAGGAGCATCAGGCTCCAGGCCTTTGCCATGGATTTTGCTCTCCATCTCACGACTCGCACCCCCTGCCTGGCTTCCCTCCGCTGCGCTCCGGGCAGGTTTGCCTGCATGGGGGGAGGGCAGTTTATGGATTTTAACGGCGTTGCCTCAAGGTCTGTAGCCCAATTTTCTCGCACCATACATGGATATCAACAGATCAGTGTGGGTGAGAAGGCACTTCAGCGCGTTTCAAGACGGGACTTTGAGCAACGCCTTTTGGGTGCCCTCGCCTGACACAGAATCACAGGGTCACAGAATAGTAGGGGTTGGAAGGGACCTCTGTGGGTCACCCAGTCCAACCCTCCTGCCCAAGCAGGGTCACCCAGAGCAGGCTGCGCAGGACCTTGTCCAGGCGGGTCTTGAATATCTCCAGAGAAGGAGACTCCACGGCCTCCCTGGGCAGCCTGGGCCAGGGCTCCGTCACCCTCAGAGGGAAGAAGTTCTTCCTCATGTTCAGACGGAACTTCCTGTGCTTCAGTTTGTGCCCATTGCCCCTTGTCCTGTCACTGGGCACCACTGAAAAGAGTCTGGCCCCATCCTCCTGACACCCACCCTTCAGATATTTGTAAGCATTTATTAGGTCCCCTCGCAGCCTTCTCTTCTTCAGGCTGAACAAGCCCAGCTCCCTCAGCCTCTCCTCGTAGTGGAGATGCTCCAGTCCCCTCATCATCCTCGTAGCCCTCCTCTGGACTCTCTCCAGTAGCTCCTCATCTTTCTTGAAGTGGGGAGCCCAGAACTGGACACAGCACTCCAGATGAGGCCTCACTAGGGCAGTGTAGAGGGGAAGGAGAACCTCCCTCGTCCTGCTGGCCACACTCTTCTTGATGCACCCCAGGATTCCATTGGCTTTCTTGGCAGCCAGGGCACACTGCTATCCCCTTTCTCTTCCTGGGTGTTCCTTTTTCCCCCGGAGGGATCTGATTTTCTTCCTTCCCCTGGCAGCAGCTCCTCGGTGGTTTTGCTCTGCTGATGGCAGCAGGCAGCAGACGCTCTGCACGCCTTGAAATAATTTCTTTGGTGGGCCACGCTGTGGGACAGGTCTGAGCAGCCGAGGTGCTGCCGGTGCAGGGGGGCTGGGGGAGCGAGTCTGCCCCATCCCACCGACCTCGGCGGGAGGTGGTTAAATGTGTGTTTGGGATTTGGGGAAAGTGGAGGGAGACAGAGGAGAGAACGGAGTCCCGAGGAGCAGGGATTTGGTGGCGAATTCAGAACTCCTGTGTTTTTCTAATTAAAAAAGGAAATAATTTAAAACACTGAAGTAGAAATTTTGTGTGGGTTTTTTCTTTTAATTCCATTCGTTTTGGACACATCCAGGTTTTGGAAGGATAACTTGTGCCCCAGGGATGCTGGAGGTCCAAAGGACTGATTAGATCCCTGGAGTTAGTCTGAGGAGCCTGGAGGGCTGCTTGGAATTACCACCCCTTACTCCAAGGACAGTTGAGCTGTTGACTGCAGTTCAGAGCAACTGTGAGACCCGAATTTTCCTATGCAATGAAGTTTGCATTTGTACCTGGACAAATATGGATGGACACTAAAAAATAAGTTGAAGTAAATCATGTTTTGTTGCCTGTGTTATTCTGTAGGGCTTCGGCATGTGGTCATTGTTGGTGAGAGAAGAGGAAGAGGCTACCAGCGTGATGGAAAAAGGTCCTTCGGGTAGGACAACCAACAGGACAAAAGGCCTTGAACTGGAACATGAAGATTCAAACCTGGAATACTTGAACATAAGCTTTGTAGAACAAGGTAGGGGCGTCTTTATTTTGAACAGCCACCTAAGTGTCGTACACACAATATTTAAGGGCTGAAAAGCACTGTCTAGATGCTTGTCTCGAAGCCCCTGTAGAAGCAAACCCTGCGTTTGCGCAACGCCACAGCCCTGCCTTGCAGATGCATTGGAACAGTGTTGTCACCGTGCTATTACAGAGCAGCTTTTTCTGTGTCCCAGTTGTCACTGGTCTCCTAACCTGCCTGCCTGCCAGGCATTCCGCCCTGGAAGATGACAGTAGCTTCATGCTGGTACTTACCTGAAGAAGCTCATTCTAATCTCCTGCTTATCTGCCAGAGGAGTGTTATCAGGCACACTATTTGAAAGGTGTTCTGGGGTTTCTAAGCCTTATGAAACAAGGCAGAGGTTAACCCAGGCAACCATCAGGCTCCAGTTGAAAATTGGCCTGCCTTCAGAGGATAAAAGAGCAGTGGGAGGGTCTCTTCAGGCAAGCACCGCTAGCTAGCGAATTGCTAAAAAACCTTGATCTTCAAGACACAGAAAGAAGGAGCTTTCTGAAGCTCAACCTCTTGGAGAAGGTTGGTAAACTGGAGCTTGATGGTGAAACGTTGGTGCCCCCCACATAGAGGGGATAGGGACTGTGTTGCATGGATGCGTTCCAGTTGGAGGAGAGCTTTGCTATGAGGGGATGCTCTCGGGTCAGGTGAAGACAGCGGGATCCTTGCAAACCAGATGGGTAAGTCAGCTCCTCAGAGCTGGATCTCAAATGAAACCTGGACCAGTTCATTATTGCGGGGTGGAACCAGGAATTTCCATGGCTTTGATCAAAATTGTACAAAAGTAATGGCTGTGGAGATGGCTTGCTTTGAAGTTTTGAATTTGAATTTTCAGAGAATCCAAAATGCAAACTAGAATAGGCTGACATTTGTTTCACTAGAAATGTTTTATGAAAAAATAAATAAAAAACAAACTATGAAATCTCATTGAAAGAGAGGTGTTATTAAAATATTGTTTCAAAACTGATGAAAAATGTACATCATGTTTCAATTCATCTTCCTGATGAAAAGACAGTAAGATTCTTAAAATGAAAAATGATAAAGTTTTCACTGAAAAGGGATTTCACTTTTGCACACTATGCTTTCTCTGGGTTTTTTTTTATTATTTTAACTTCAGCAGAAAGAATACAATACAGACTCTCTCGTGTACCTGATAACACAGTGGTGTGAGGAGTGAGGTTAATACTTTTCTCCCCATTTCTGAAATTGCAAAAATCCTGAAAAATATAAGCAAGCTCCCATTTATTCCCTGAACCTTCCTTTGGAAAAGTCTTTTAAACTTCCCAACATTTTTTCTTCTGTAAAAATTCTTATGAGGAAAAGTTCTGACTTGATAGTGATCTCTAGTTCAAACGAAACACAAAATCACTTTGTACAAACACTGGCGATCAGAGACTGCTGACCTTAGCACCTCTCTGTTCCTTCTACTGTAACTGTGGTTATTGAGGAGGCAGGAGAAATATTTTAATAGAACTCCTAAGGTGGTTTGTGTCTGTGCATGTGTGTGTGTGTACACGCAAACATACATGTAGGAACTATATACTATATATATGTGTGTGTATGTATGTGTATATATATATATATATAAAGTACATGGGTTTGTGTCTTCCAGATTACTGGGACCTCTTGTATCACGGCACTGACATTTGATTGCATCCTGTGAGAAGAATAGTTTACACACAGCTGAAGAATGGAGTTGCTATTTAAATGGTAAAATTCTCTGTTTCATGCTGCTTTCATCTTGATGGACATTAATGTAACTTTCTTTTGCCAAGCTGAAGATAAACTGTTTGTCTTGCAGTGTCCTTTCAAAATAGAGAAAGGACTGCAAGTGCCTCACCCCTAAAAGGAACAGTATGTGATGAAATACAATACTCCTGAACTAATATTTAATTTTGCTGACAAATGTCTTTGGAGTGACTGGCTGTTCCTCAGCTTCTTTTCCCATCCTCTATTTTTATGAGGTTTTTTTAGCACTGATCTTTCCACAAACTGGTGACATAATGTCATCTCAAGATCAGAATTGGTCAGAACATGTTTGATGAAATATATTTTAACTGAAGTATGCTGCTTCTTGGACGCCAAAACATTTCGCAGAGGGGCTGGTGTTGACGAACGGGGAGTTTTCTGTATCCCGGGATGAGGTCTCTGGTAATGTCTGATCTGAAAGCCTGATTGAACACTTGATCTCTCTGCCTCAGAAATAGATGTTTCAACACAATTCCACACCCTTCCATTTGAAAATTTTTTGTTTTCGTTTCAAGACCGTATGAAAAGGTTGGAAAACCTGCACTGTTATGGAATGGAGTTACTCCAGTCACCCAGCCAGCTCTGAGCGAAACCTTCTCTCCCACAGAAGACTGCCAGATTTCTAGAAAAGGGTGTTGGTCTACATTGTTTTGTGCCTCAGAAGTCATCTGCCACTTTCGTTGTAGTTTGAGCTTCAATACACATTTTCTTTTCAGCTGAGGCGGCTGCGAGCTGTGGGAGCAGACCACAAGCACGCGCGCAGCCAGAGCTGTGGCTCGGCCCGTTGGCTCGGGGATGCTGTGGCAGCCGTCCTTGCTGCTTTTGGCAGTATGACCGCTGTGACCAGTCTAAAAAAAAAAAAAAAAAAGAAGAAAACGACCAAAAAACACCCAAACAAAAAAGTTTATAAATGTTTGACTTCAAAGTCCTGCACAAGGGTGACTTCATTGAAACCCACACTCGGTTGAACAGGGTTAGGCTGTGCCAGAGAAAGCCTCTGTGCCTGTTTCGTTAGAAACCTGTGGAGGGAAGATAGGTCATTAAGTCTGCGGTTTCTAGAAGTGTCTCTGATGTGGAGCTAACCTTCTTTTGTTTTGAACTCTTGTTTTGTTAAATGAATGCAATGTTAGTTGTACAGCCTGTATTTTAATGACCTGTTTCTTGGTTTAGAGAGATGGAGTCACATATTTGCTGTTAATATGTTGAGTAATGGAAGAGCCACTTTTCAAAACTATTCACAATTTTAAAGAAAGTCTTAATTTAAAAAAAAAAAAAGTACTTTTCTCCAGATCAAGTCTAGGACTTCCAGGGCCGTGGTTGGAGATTAGGTAGATAAGCTAACAACCTGGCCAACTCCTCTCATTAGACTCTGGTAATTGCAGTATATGCTGAAGTGTATTGGTCATGTCTCCACTCACTGAACTCTCAGGCCATTTCCAAACACACCTTGAGCTTAGAGTGAAACCTGAAATATCTTATCGGAAATGTTTTTTCTTTGTATGCCCTGGAAGTCCTAGACCTGATCTGGAGAAAAGTACTTTTTTTTTTTTTTTAATTAAGACTTTCTTTAAAATTGTGAATAGTTTTGAAAAGTGGCTCTTCCATTAGTCAACATATTAACAGCAAACACTATGCTCTTCTTTGAGAAGTACAACGAAAAGCAGCAAGCACTTCTATCAAACTTTTCTTCCATAGACAACCTTGTGTTGCCATTCTCAGAATACATAAAGGGTGAATTCTCCAAGAGCTCATAACCTGCCAACCACATCAGGAATCAAAGGTCTAAATACTGCTTAGGAGGTGGCCCTTGGAGAATGAAGCGCTTTTGTCTATCTGGCAGGCTGTGGGAGGTGGGCTCCTGATCCCTCAGACCATTTCTGACAATGGGACTTGGGGTGAATAAAGCACCACAGGAGAATGGGCTGCAGACCTCTGGGAGGTTCCTTTTGTAGGCCTTTGGAAGGTGCATCCCTGGGGATGGCCCGTGCAAATGGTTTGACAGTGGTGGCTTTAAAATTGATCTGGCAAGTTACATGGTTTTTACCCAGTTTAAACCACCTACACTTACAGGGGATGTCACCAAGATGACCACCGTCCATTAAGGGGAAAATATCCAACTCCACCTTCTCAAAGTAGGAACTTCTTGTTGTGCCTAGCTGTTACAGTGGGTGGTCTGTGGACTATTAATATGATGTAGCTGTCAGAAAGGCATTCCCATCCCTCCTAATTTTCTAGTGTTTACTTACCCTTGCTGTGACATTGCTATTGACTCTGCAGTTGTAATTATAACTAATAATTAAGTAATCGTGATGATATATTGCAACAAATTGACCAATGATTACATAGGAAACTATTGTGGCAGTCACTGGGGACTGCCTAGCATCAGACAACTTTAATTAGAGCTGGCTAATACCTTATCCAGCCTGGAGGGTGCAGAGGATGTCGAGTGCCAGACGCCAACACTTCTGTTAATTCACGTGATCTTAGTGCGTGGCAGTTTGCTAATTGTTCAAATGAAGGAATCTCCTTTTGCAAAAGAAGACTGGCTTGTGGCACATGAGGGAACGTGATTTCAGCTGCTGTTGGCTTTAGCTGAAATCAGCAGCACCCTGGATTGCCAAAATCTGTCAGTTCTGTAAGGAGGAGAGGAGGTGCCTGCGGAAGTGCCTGGCTCCGCTACAGGCACAAAGCTGAAATCTCTTCTTCCCATATACAGAAAACATTTTAAAATCCAGAATAAGTTTGTAATAGTTGGAGTCAGTTACCTGAAGAAAAACTATGTACATGTACTGGAGAGGAAAACTGCCCCTCTCCGCTCCAGCCTCCGTAAGAATGATGTTTCTATTTTGATGAAATAAGTGGTAAGTGCCACTGTTTTTTTTCAATATAATAGTGAGCTATTTGTAATGGATCTGTAAACCACAAATTAGGAAAAAATAGTCCATATATTCGGTGCAAAATGTACACATGTGGGAATTTCAAAATAGATCTTCCTTTGCTTTAGAAAATTCGCAGTTGTCCACAAGTGGAAATCACAGTTTGTTGCAAACACCATCGCAAAGATCAACAGTTGGGTGGAGGGCAGCCATTCAAGGTATTGCTGTGCTTTCCTCCACGGCACCTCTAATCCAGGCACCACCATCATCTCCTTCTTCCTTTTAAATTGCTTTCCCATATGCAGCTCTACGGTGGAAGCAGCCCCTCTGCAGTGGCTTCAGGGCAGTGGCAGAAATGCACTAATTGCATACACAAACATAACCATGAAAAGTTAAAATGGGTCCAGCTTCTCCCATACCTTTCTTATCTTGCTTGTTTTCTAAGCTTTGGGACAGGAGCCTTGTTCAAACATAAGTTAGGATAACACCCTAATTTTAAATATGGACCTGTAGGCAGCAGTATAACATAAGTGTTAATATAATAACTTTGACTGCTGACCTTAGCTGAACCCTAGAGCCATAGTTATTCCACAGTACAAATATAGTCATTCAGGGGTGATCCTTAGCTTGGATAAAACGCTTCCATTCAAAAGTAATGATAGTGTTTAAATTAATTAAGTTATAAGTGAAGTTTTTCCATGATACCATCTTAGAATAATAATCTAGCAGTGGTACCCACAGCCTAATCAAAATCAGGCTTTGTGGTTTTAGGTGATATACAAACACTTCTGTAGACCTGAGGTAAAAAAAGTGGAGCACTTCTACAGGAACTAAGAACCTCAAACTCACCTTCTGAAGTAATTTTTCTACTTAGGACCAGCTTTTCCAAAGAGTTTGTGCATTGCGCCTTTCACCAGTAGCAAAGGGTAAATGAGAAAAAGCGAGCTGCAAATTATAGGTGTGGATTTCAGCAAGCCTGAGGTACTCGGGCCCACGTCTGCAGGTCTTGGCACCTATGTACTTTTAAAATCCTGAGCTTAGATACTTCCCTGACTTTTAAAAATAGAAATTAACACCACAAAGCCTAAGCATGAACAGAGCAATGTGAGCCAGGACACCTTTAGAAAACGATTTTCAAAGGTATATTGTTACCTCAGATTGTAAATAAGCTGCCTGGGAGAGTTTATTGTGTGAGGTTAGTTACAGAAGTAACTTGAAATACCCTCACAGGCATCCGTCTGCCTGCTTAGCTGGCACGTTGTTTAGACAAACGGTGTGCTAAGCACTCAGCGCTTCATAATTCAGGTCCTAAGTCACTGTTGAAAATTGTTTTTAGAGGTGCCCTGAAGCACCTGTCCTCTACCTGGGAAAGGAATGCGCAAAGGAACAGAGCTGTTAAAAGCAAATACTTCTAATAAAACAGGGCTTTTTATGTTAAAAGGAATGGTATGCCTTGCGTCGTGTGCCTTCAAAATGTGAGCAGAAGGCAGAGGCAAAGCGCCTGAAAGGCTCAGGCTCACTTTGAGCTTTCACTCATAGAGGTGTTTTTTGACTGGTGTCTTGTACAAATTAATTTAGTGTCACTTCTGCTGAAAGGACATGTTGGCTCTTGATCTTATGGCTCACAGGCACTTTTCTCTGTATACCAGAGAGACCAAGCATCCATCAAATCACAGCATTTAAAAGAACGAGGCAGAGAGGTCTCTCTCCCTCCTGCCTCTACTATTCAGCCCCGGGAGTTTCTGGAAGTGCTGTCTTGCTGCTCCCCTCAGCTTCCCAGCACTGTCCTACAGCTCAGGCCACCCCTAGGACCACTTTGCAATAGGGATGGACTGAGCTGACATTGATTTAAGCTGCTGGAATCAGGAGGAGGGCTTGGGCATCGTTACGGTGCAGGATATACTTGAGGGATTTGTTACCGAGTCTGAACCAAGCCTGAGTTAATCTTGGAGCTAATTTGAGATCAAAAGCACAGAGACTGTTTGAAATCTTATCTGAATCAGACTGCCAGATCATTTAAGGCAAACATTAAGTAAGGTCGCTTCAATTAGTGCAATCAGTCAATCTTGGTAACTGAGCTTGCACTATTCAGATCGGGGCTCCTCTGCTACTATTAGATTAGGGTAGTAAATGGGGTAAATTAGCTTGCATGTATTTCTTCAGGCTGTGGCTGGGCCTTTGGAAAGCTAACTCCATCCCCAGACCACACCACGGCATAGCTAAAACCCAGGCTCACAAGTCCAGGGCTATTTTCTTCAGCGTCCAGAGGGCTCAGAGGCAGGGTTTGAGTTGTGAGCCACCGTCGGTTTGGGCACAACAAAATTCCCACCTTTCCAGGGGCATCCACTTTGCGAATAGATTTATACCATTAGATGACAAAATACCATAACATTTTTTTGTGATAGCTGAGAGGCAATAGGAGATGTTCACTGCAATATGAGATGGTTATTGAAATTTTTTAACTGCACCTACAGTACAGTCAGGTGCTGGCTGCAACCCTGACAAAATCAGGTCATCTGAAAATGAAATGTGTATGAGGAGGCTGGCTTTGTTTCATCTGCACCGGTTGGTGTTAGGAGGTAGATAGTTCTGATCTTGGTTTATATGTGCAGAATTTTGCAGCGCTTTTTCCTAGCAGAGCTTTTTTTTTTTTCTTTCTCTTCTCAGGATTGGTTTTGGCTTGCAGTTCCCATGGTTTACAGTTCAGGTTGGCCAGCTGGAACTCAAGACTGGAAATCTGGGTCCAAGTTTCTCGTTTCTGCTTTCCAGTGCCTGCTCAAAGTGAGATCCACGGGTACGTCCCTGCCTCTCCTCCTAGACTGTAAAATGACTGTCAAAGCTTTTGCATGTCTTAAAAATGAGTTGTAGCCTCTGACTACAGAAGTGAAAACTTTTACATTTTCCCCCTGTTTTTAAGCTGTTTGGGACTTACACCTCTGATGTCAATCTTTCGTTTTGGTAGTTCCCTCTCTTTCTTGGAGAAAGAAGAAAGTATAAAGAAAGTTAAGAAAACATTGTTCGTTTCAGAAAAAAAATTTGGATGGTCTGAATTACAGATTTTTCAGCTCTCAAAAATGCGAACTCATGGTTCAAACTAGAGACAGGCATGGGCATCTTCTATTTCCTTGCTGGGCACGGAGCTGTTTCTGCCCTTGCAGAGAGGACTGTGTGCCTTTGAAAAGAGAACGTGGGTCCAGCTCCGAGAGCTGCTTTGTGCAGCTCCGTGGAGGTACCTCAGGCCGTTCTGCAGAGCCCGCTTTTGCAGGAGCCCTGAGCATGCCGGTGGGTTTATAACCTACCCAAGGCCACCAGATTCATTTTCACTCCCAACCTCAGGCGGGGTCTGAACGCAGATGAAAGGCTGAGGCCCCAACCCACCAAGTCACCTCCCTTGTAAAAGAGGCTGGAGGAACCGGTAACATGTGTAATTTAAAGCACAGCAGTAATAGTGGAATTTTATAGTGGCTTTCAATTATAGCCTTAAAATTGATTTCTTTGCCTTCTATGCATTAGCAATGCCTAACCCTCGCTGCGGTACGGGACTGGAGCAAGCCAGGCGATGTGCATTAGACCCAGCACAGCAAACAAGTCTCGGTGTAACGTTGCCACCGGTTTATTTGGGGTGCCTATGGTGTATGGTAAGGTCCCAGGGCACAAAAATACTTGCCCCTCTTTCCACATGTATTTCACAAGTTCACAAGCCATAACTGTTAATAATACCAGCAAATTCTTTAAAAAAAAAAAGGCAGATTGTTTTGTAAATATAAGCAACATCTGGTTGTGACTGGGGAGGAGATTGGTTTTGGAAGTAATTCTGAGAGGTTTATAATGCTTCTTCTAAAACTGCCTACAAAATCCCCTCCCTCTTCTGCCCCAAGGTCTAAAAAAAAAATTTTTTTCCCTTTGATATCCTGACACTTTCTCTAAGGAAAACTCCAGTAGGGAACAGTGCTTCAGATGCAAGGGAAAAGTTCTTATCTGTTGCCTGGAGCTGCAGCTTTTACCTGCTTAACACCTGTACTCTGATTGATAACACTTTACTAGGTGCGATAAAGACACTTCATGCCATCAGCAGTATTCACACACCAGTAATCTCCGCTCAGTTCTAGGTTCAGTCACTGCCAGTAGCAGTTCCTGTCTTCTGCTGCAAGCTGATTTATCGGGGTGTGCAAACTTCGCTTCGTACTTGCAGTCCCGGTACGAATATGACCGAGCACGTTCTTGATTCACGATTAGATCTGTAGGAAAATCAGGAGGCAGTGCCTCCAGTCGCTTTGTATCACGAGGTAGCTGCTGACAAACATGTTGCTGTGACAATGTGAGACAGCGGCTGAGGGATTTGCCACACAAGCTCAGCATGGAAAATAAAATCCTCTTATTTCTTTCCGCGAGACTCTTCTCCAAGGCGTGGTACAGCCTAGCGAGGTCCTCCACGGTATTTCTCACCAACCTTCAGACACATTTGGGGTAGGACAGACCTCCTGCCAACAGCACAAAGCTGTACTTCATCCTGCAGCTTTCCTGGTTCATAGCCCCGCGTTTCCGGCGCTGAAGGATCGCCGTGCTGGCACACAGAGCCTGGTTTTTCCCCAATCTGGCTTCTTGTGTGGCTGCTGGTGTTTTCGCAAAATGAGTGCTTGCTGCTCGGCAGTGGTGTAAATGAGTTTTCCCAGGTGCCAGGCAAAACATCAGAGAATCAAACCAATAAAAAAAAAAAAGAAAAAGAAAAAATGAAAGACAATCAGAAGCCAGGATCATCTTAACATCCCCTGGGGATGTGAAGTACAGCTGTACCAGCAGGAAAAGGAAATTTCAGCTTGGTGGGTCTGGGAGAGAGGAATAGGCCAAACCTGTAGCACATCCAGAAGTCGGGGGCTATCACTCAGACTGCTAGTGTTAAAGGACAGTCCTGCTAGATGAGACTTCAGAGCATTTTAACACCCTCCATTCTACAGAGCAAGGGTGGAAGGACCAGGTCCAGGTCCTCTGTGCTTACCAGGCTTGTCTTTACTTTGGTCTCCTTCCGAGGCAGCACTGCTATCTGTGTCTCCATAGTGGCAAATCCCAGCCTCGGAGAAGTCACAGAACCACAGAGTCACAGAATGTTCAGGGTTGGCAGGGACCTCTGTGGGTCACCCAGCCCAACCCCCTGCCCAAGCAGGGTCACCCAGAGCAGGCTGCACAGGACCTTGTCCAGGCGGGTCTTGAATATCTCCAGAGAAGGAGACTCCACAGCCTCCCTGGGCAGCCTGGGCCAGGGCTCCGTCACCCTCAGAGGGAAGTTCTTCCTTGCAACCACGGTGGCAGTCTGTATAAGGCCACCCAGCTCTGACCACCTCCCGGGGTAAAGTTATTAACAAAAGAAGTGTTCCTACTCGTTCCAGGTGAAACGGCAGGTGCCAGCTGGCCGGAGCTCTGCCCGGGGAAGCAGGCAGAGGTCTCACCTCCCTCCCATTGCTCTTTGGTGTCCCAGCTCCTCCAGGAGGACACAAAGAGGGACAATGTTTTTAAAGCTCTTCCTGACCACTTGTTCTGCAGGGAAGTGTGTTTCAAATTATTTTTGTATGTGTGATATTTTTAAATATTAACTTCAATGAACTTTGTAAATGGCAGAAAGTGATGCCTTAAATACCTGTTCAAAAAGCAACTTTATTATGATCTCAGCAGGACAGTTGTGTTTTTTATTTCTTCACTTCCATTGCAGAGAGTTGCTAATTAAAGATGTCATGTAGACCCACACAGGAAGGAAAGAATTTCACAAAATATCCTGTTTCCCACCCGTCGGATGGGAATGGAGTGGGGGGAGAGAGAATGAATCAAAGGATGAGCACAAGAATATAAAGTTGAAACTGCAATAGTGACAATAAGGGTTTGTTCTTTTCCACAGGAGCCCGTCCCAAGAAGGGATTCCTGGTGGGACATTTCCTGTTCACATTGCCGTCTTTCTCATGAGAATCCACTCTCAGAGCCTGTACCTCCTTGTGGACTCTGCCAGATGGTGGCATCCAACTGGATCCTGACTGAGCAAAGTAAGGAAGAGTCAATGACATGAGACAGTACTGGTGGTGCATGGGGCCAAGCTCTTTCCAGTGGCGCCCAGTGACAGGACAAGGGGCAATGGGCACAAACTGAAGCAGAGGAAGTTCCGGCTGAACACGAGGAAGAACTTCTTCCCTCTGAGGGTGACGGAGCCCTGGAACAGGCTGCCCAGGGAGGCTGTGGGGTCTCCTTCTCTGGAGATATTCCAGCCCCGCCTGGACAAGGTCCTGTGCAGCCTGCTGTAGGTGACTCTACTTGGGCAGGGGGTTGGGCTGGGTGACCCACAGAGATCTCTTCCAACCCCGACCATTCTGTGATTCTGTGATTCTATGCTGGAGTGTGAGGCATAATCCACAGCCAATACTCATGTTACAGGAACTGCAGCATGAATAAAAAGTACTTATGTGATGGCTTGCGACTACTCCAGACAAAAATAATGCAGTAGGTCTCAAGAATGCAAAGACATTTCAAAGCTTTATTCCATTTTGGTTTAAGCATTTAAATTATACCAACGGGTCCTGATCCTATGAAAAGATTTCTCGAGAAGGGTTCAGCATATCTGATATTTATCAGGAATGCTTACGGATAATCAAGAGATATTTGGTACTCTGTACAGTTGCCCTTGGAACATCTGTTCTGTCAGTGGTGCTGTTGGTCTAAACTTCCACTCTCATCCATCTTGAGTGAAGAACCCTCTGTGAGAGGGTTTGAGAAAGCAGTATTGTCTAGGTAGATGTGGTAAGGACACTGCTGTTCAGCTGTGTACAAGTACGCTACACCTCTGTACTGGTGCTCTGCGTATCTTACAGAGAAACTGGAAGCGTTGGGAGCCTGAGATCCACCAAATCCTGCCACTAGTAGATGACACACTCTGGCCTTGAAAACCTCTGCCTTTAACTTGTTTACTCTTGCAGATGCCAAAAGAAACCTCTTCAGACAACACTTGCCCAGATGGAAAATATGCAAGATTACTTTTTTGAACTGTTAGCTGTGAGTTTGCTGTTCTAAACTGTAAGATAGGCTTTGATAAACGAAGGCAAAGAATCTCTTCCTCTAGGTATCCTCTCACTAGTAAAGCCAACTTATTAACCAGGTGTCTAACTCCAAGTTTCAGAAGCTGGGTAGACACCTAGACGTGGAAGACAGGTGATTATGGAATGGCTTGGGAAGATGTCTTCCACGTGGAGGCAGACTGGGACATAAAACCATTAGAGAAAGCATGCAAGGCAGAAATTAGAGAAAAATGTGATAGGTCTGATATTGTTCATGTTTTTAAATACAAAAAGATATCTCCACAATCTAAGAAAGATGGATTTTCCTAGTCAGCTACCAGCTAGTCCCAGGGAAAAAAATCTACAAACCACTGAGAAAAAAAGATAAAAATCCCTTTTTCCCCCCCTAGTAAAATGATCACTTTTTGGAGGTACCTTTTATTCATGACAAGTTATCAGAAGCTTTACAGGGAATTGATGAGATAATGGCAGTGCTGTCCTTTAGAGTAAGGAGTCTGATACTCTTGTGCAATGATGGCGATGCCTGCCTGGCTGAGTACAGGCACTGAAGGCTGTTAGTGCCACGTGAATAAATGTAAAGCCAGAGTCCTGTCCTGGCAGGGAGCACGAGGCTGTGCTGCTCTGGAGAAAGCCCTAGAGAGAATCTTGGAATGTTTCTTGTGAAGTTAAATGTATGTTTGAATTCCTGCTTCTCTTAAACTGATACTCTATTCCTCTACATTTCAGGAAAGGTTTTATTTATTACTAATCTTAGTTGATCCCATTATTGGATAATAAATGCAGATGGTGGAAACTTTCCAGAGGATGGATTTTCAAAAACATCATCACATGTTGGGGTTTCCAGCGCTGTCCCTAACGACACTGGCCAGAAGGCTGTGGCCTTCACAGGAGTAAAGACTTGGCCATGCACTTTTGCAATAGCAGGTGTGTGTTTGCTCTTTTTTTTTTAGATCTCAAGTGGTCTGTCTGGAAGAAATTGGTAAAGATTGGAGAATATAAGTTTTCCTTGGAATAAAAAAAATTAAAATACTCAAAGGCAACGTAAAGCATAAATTCTTACAATTTTCTGTGTATCTGACGTGATTCACTATACTCATTGCACAATGGCAGTAACTGAGGTAAGACTGTAAGCTGGTTAAAATACTTTTAGATGGTCTCTGTTATGTCTTAAAGAACAATCACAGGAAAAGTAACAGTTTAGCTGGAAGTGGACAGAGCTAACTCAGAACAAAGGTTTCTTCTTCCAGCATTACTCTCTGCCACTGTTGTTCAGGAACAGTTGCAGAACAGCCGTTCTATGATAACACCCTTGGAGATAAACCCGTCAGTGGAGAGATGAATACTTTCTTTCCGTTTTCATATCATTGGCTAAACCAGAGGGAATATCATACAGTTCGTTACCATATCTGTGAGTTGCCCATCAAGATCAATGTGAAATGCAAGACAAGATGCCTACAGGTTGTGAGAGGCGAACACAAGTGTTAGTAAAGAGAAGTCCTAGAGATGCTGTGCTTCACAGTCCCAGTGACAAAATTCAGTCATGCTCCTGTATTTGAGTATTTTCAGTTCCAAATCCTACTCAGGATATGCAGCTTAATTTGTGGGGAGTTTTTATTTTCCTATTGACCAATTGTTACTTTTCACCTGAAATCACTGTTTATATCATTCAGTAGTTTATCACCAAGAACACCTGTGTGGGAACTGAAGGTGATAAGGAAATTTTCAATACATCACTGTTTTCTATTAGCAAGGTGTGAGCACGTACAGAAGTCCCTATCTGTCTCCTATTTAAGTAAGATAAGGGAATTATAAAATGGGGTGTGTTCTACCTATGGTCAATATGTAAAATCCCACCTGAAGAGATAAACACTTGGAAACTGTAAATTAAATGTAAAAACAATGTCTCAAAAATGTTCACTCAGGGATTTTATCATGCCTTTGTGTTCCAGAGCAAATCTTGTTTTCTTTTCCCTTTTTCTATAACATTTGTTAATGGCCATGCCACGGTGAGGTATTCACTTATATTGCATTTCTTGGAAATTGTGTTTGGGTAGCTTCTGTTTTTTTATACTGGATTAGTGATTGTGTTTGGGTAGCTTCTGGTTTTTTATACTGGATTAGTGATTGTGTTTGGGTAGCTTCTGGTTTTTTATATTGGATTAGTGCTTGCAAGGATGTACAGCTGAATACAAATGTAGGGAAAATCCTAAATGTAATAGAGTGGTTTTGGCCAAACAAATACTGAGGGACTGTGCTGAGTCAACGTGAGGGGTCATCTTTGTAACTTCAGTGCAAATAGAGTGGAAAGGGGACTTGCCCATTGGGAACGCTCGTTTGAAAACATCCTGTGCTAAGGATAATACAACTAAGGGGAAGGATTGACTCTGTGGCAGCACTGGCCTGGCAATCAGGATATCTGTTATGAATTTTCACAGCTTTTCCTTTCCCTCACAGGTAAAAAGAGTCTAAACAGTGCAGAATTCAGTAGCCTCTTCTCTTTTTTGAATCTGTGCATTGCCCTCTTATTTTTGAGTTCCCTGATAAAATACCAGTGCTGCTAATATGATCTATCTGTCTCACTTTTTTAGAATGGAAGCTTTTTAAACTACTTTTGCCCTGTGCATATTACTGTGATAAGGTAAGACTGATCTGCTCCACTCGAACTGATGTAGCTGGGTTCCTGTAGTGTGTCCTTCACTCAAACCGCTGAAAAACGTTAGATCCATAGAAACGCTGTTGTCTAACCCAGGGCATTTTCCTACCTCCATATTTAGTATGCAAATATGTAGTCTGGCTTTTGGATCTGTTGAATGCCCGGAGCATCTTACCACTCTTTGAAGAGTTGGTTCTGCTTATCTTACTTTCTCAAAATTTCTCAAAAATCTGCTTTTCTCCCGCACACGAGACCAGACTTCTCGATGGCGTAATGCAGACCTTCTAGCATGCTAGCCCATCGCTAGCTGGGCTTGGAAGATCTTGCCAGTCTTGCTCTGCGTTGGCCAGGATTTGTCACTGTAACGATGCTTCTTGACAGACACTATATGGAAGTTATATTTCTGGGGGTGCAAGACAACCAGGAGATTTGCTGGGAGATCTTGACTCCGTTTCACTGATCAGCTCCATGTCAAAGAAGCCCCGTCATTCTGCTGCTTTTCAGAGATCCTCTCAGAGCTCCCTCTCTTTCCAGTGTGAGCCACTGTCTTCTGGTACCAAAAGAGACAAGTCTCCTGGGTGAGCTTAGCTGGCTTCGCCCACGTCGGGCAGCCTCCGCTGCTGGCAGCTGCTTTGCTGTATGAAGGCACTCAGGTGAGTGGTGCTTCTGCTGAACTGAAGAGAGTGGACTTGGCAAGCTCATTGGCTTGATGAGGTCTGCAAACTGTCTTTGAATCCAAGACTCCCACGATGGCAATTGTTAGCACTTTTCAACACAGCAGTCTTTATACGGGGTAAAATATTCAAAAGTGCTTAAGTGAAGGTCAGTAAGACCTAGCTATTAAACTAAATAAATAAGTAAATACATAAACCCTGGACCCATAATTAACAGATGTTTGCGGTGCTGCAATAAGTGAAACTATTTTAACAGCACTTTGGTAGAAACCAAATGCTGAAGTAACCCTTTGGTTAAAAGTAGCTTGGCTGTGTAGCCTGATGGTAAGGACTCCCTCTCGGCGAATAAGCAGTCTCTGGGTTCAGGGAACATCTAATTACACACACAAACTAAAATATGACCAAAGGGAGGGTGCTTGGAAGCGCTCCCACCTCCACTGCTGTACCCTGGGGGAGCATCTCGCCCGTAGCGGGGTATCCCTCTCCTTTGGAGGCAGCTGCTTCGAGCTCTGGCACCTCACCTCATTTCCCCACGAACCGCTTCCACGTTGGGGACAGCACAAAACAGGCAGCATGGAGGAAAGCAGCCCAGCTGGAGGGCTGCGTGGAGAGTCGCAGTCTGCTCGTCCCCCTTAAGCTAGGGCGAGTGGCACCTCAGGAAGCCAAAGGATTTCTTCTCTTGCACCCAGGCTACTGAATGAAAAGGAGGAGAACACCACGTCTTGCTTTGTGAAATCTAGCCTTTTCATTTCCTTTGCTTTTACTACATGTGTCCAAAAATGAAGTGTTTCATTTTGGGGGTCAGAAGGAGCTTTTCAATGCAAAACATCGTTTTCCCTTTTTTCACTTCATGTAAAAAAAGGAGGAGGGGAGGGGGGAGTTGCATTAGTCGAATCCAAGCTTCCAAAATATTTCCAACTCAGCAGTCATGCCGAGAATAAACGCAATTATTCATGCAGCCCTACTCACTTTGCACACAGTAGCAGTGAGATGATACACAAATACATATATTTCATTTTAAGGCATTCATTTACACAGTGAAGTAGCAAGACTAAGCACGGGAATATATATTTCAAATTCAGGGCCTGGATTTGTGAGCACGTGTGATGGACACAATGATAGAAACCGAGTACAAATCCCTCTCACGCCGGAGTTCCTCCTCCTGTTGAAGCCTCCAGCTCGTGCAGTGTGTCTGACTGTTACTTGCTTTAGTAGTAACGATGCTGTGTGGGCTGGAATGAAAGCTTTCCGTAACAAACCTCAGCTCTGTTGACCTGACTAGCTTTGACCCAAGCTTTCTACTGCAGGCTGTGGAGGTACGGTGTAAAATGAGAGAAGCATCTGTCCCTAGGCTGAGCAAATGAAACCCAATTTATGGCAACAAAAACTGTGGAGGCTAGCTGGCCATCTCATTTAGCCTTCTAAATGTAAATGAAAATCACATGTAAAATAGTATTAATAGAACAACTGGCACCTTTGGTTATTTTAAGCCTGGATTCTGCCAAATGCAAATACAATAAATAATTTTAGAGAGAGAACTGAGTAGGCTAGTCCAAAATCTGTTTTTGTATTTTTTTTATAGAGATGCCAAGACTGTTTGATCAGCATGGGAGAGCAATTTGTTGACTCACGAACCCAGCGCTCTCTGATTACTGCTTACATAGCTCTTTGGAAAGGTTGGCCAAATACCTTCAAGTCAAGCACCTTGTTATTACGAACATGAGTGCCAATAACAAAGAAAAAATAGGCTACATGTCACTGAATAATGAACCATGGAGGCAAATAAATGGCTTTTCTATGAAATGCTCTGTTTACATTTTGTCACGTGACATGGCTTTGCTTATGCTTGTGGACGTGATAACGCTTAAAAGAATATTTCCTTTTCAGTGCAGCATCTTGGCATCAATCATCTTAGTGCAACTGCGTGTTCTGGGATCTGTTTGCAATCAGGCAGACGAAGCGGCAAGGGAGATCTAGCGGCAAGACAAATTTTCAGTTTAAGTGATGAAGCTGTGTAGGTAAACATAGCTGGCCTTCTTCAGTGGTCATAAACTACCTCCCTCACATGAGCCTTTGGCGTAATTACTCATGTAGAACAGGTATTCATCCTCTCTAAGCACCACATGAATGAGGCCATGGTAAAGTTATGCAAAGGGAATGTGTATCCAATCTGATAAGAAGTCCCTAATAATTGCTGGTATTTTCCATAATATTAGTTTAGGGCTAGAGCCACAAAAAAGGTTTAGGCATGTAAGCTCTGCCTCAGTGCCTCTGTAGGCATTTGCGGCCAATATTTAGATCCTCAAAACCCCTGTTCAGCTACTGCCTAACCCTGGAGGCGTCTGAAGTCTGCAAGTGCCTACGCTCCTGCCAGTAAAATTCCTGAGGTGCCCAAAGGTCTGCTCCTGGGCATGCCTGGGACCGCCTCTGGTTTTTCTTCTTATTTCTTTTTTCCCCCCTTCCCTTCCTGAGCTCAG
The DNA here is from genome assembly GCF_030867145.1 of Opisthocomus hoazin. NCBI lineage: Eukaryota > Metazoa > Chordata > Aves > Opisthocomiformes > Opisthocomidae > Opisthocomus > Opisthocomus hoazin. The sequence goes on from NC_134416.1 coordinate 107,585,594, forward strand.
TAAGAAGACACCTAGCTCATGTTTAACCCCTGATGGCATCCCTGACCGAGAGCTCTGACAAACGCCCTTTGAGAACCCCCAGATGTCCCCTGAGCACAAAAATAAATTGGTGCAGCTGGTGGAAGCAGTGGTTTCCCCTCCATCTAACCCCTCCATGGACCCAACTCCAGGTCCTTCCTCTGCCAGAGAGGGGACATCCCACCTTGTTGCTGTGCTCCAAGTAGAAGGCAAGGATGGTTATCTAGTCTAGGACATCATGAGGTCTCCTCAGCCCAGGCTGATGCCCTGTCGTAGGGTGTAGACCTGCCTCCCTTAGCCGGGCGAGGGGACATCCCCAGAGCTGTGTCCCCTGCTGCCCAGCCGGCCGTGCCGTCCACCTGCTCGGGGAACACCCTGGGGTGCCCGGCACAGCCCCGGCCTCCAGCCTGGCAACCCGGGTGCTTGGCAGGAGGCTCGGGCTGCGCTTCCAAGGGCAGCCGAACCGGCTTCTGCCAAGGCAATTCAACTTCCTAAAATGCCAGAAAGACCTTTTTTTTCCCTCCCCTTCCTTTTGGCAGGTACAGCTTTCCGCAGGTTTAGTGAGTTATGTCATCCAGAGAAGGGAACCACCACCCATGCCCAGAGCTGGCCGGGAGACAGCGGCGCGGGCAGCCCTGCCCGTGGGGATCAGCTGCTGCCAGCTCCAGCAAAGGCCTTCTTCAGACATCAGAGAAAGCTAACAAGGCATCTCGCTGTTTTTTCTTTCTTTTTCACAGAAGCAGCTCAGTGGCTGACCTGCAAAATCAGCCCACGGCCAGCCTGTACAGGGGCTGATGCTCATGAGAAGGGGCTGACTTAGACACCCCACACCAAAGGAAGGTGTCTCCCAACCTGAGACAGTGACTTTGGTGCTAACAAGGGGCAGAGGGAGGGTGACTTCTTTCAGAAACACACGCTACTTTTTCTAGTATCTTTTCAACTGCCTTCAGGTGACTTGTGTGAAAGCAGGTGTGGCAACTGTGCTTCAGAGTGAAATGAATCATGTGAATCTGATGGAGGCATTTCCCCCTTCTTGCTTTTTATTCCTTAGATGAAATCTTCGAGATCAACACCATGAACACCAGGTGTAGCAGGTAGGAGACCCAGCAGAAGGAAATTGAGATAAAGAGTGAGAGCATAGGGAGGGCTGGGAGGAAGAAGGAAGAGCTATGGCCCTCAGGTGCTTCCTGGATTAACACCCTACTGCTTTGCAGTAAGTGGCCACCTCCACCTCCTCTGGTTAAATAAAGCTAGAGAACCTCACAGAAGTTTTATTTGTGTCCTTCCTGTTGGACTTCTAGGTGGGAGACCTCAGTCTGGACCTTGTGTAGCCTGGCCAGGTGTTGTCCAGCACAAGCATTTAGCACAGCCAGACTCAGCTCAAGTGCCTCGCTGACTCAGACATGGAGCTTTTCTCAAAGTGCCAGGACCCTCTGGAGGCATGTTCTCGTGCACAGGTAGGTGGCTGCACAATTTCAGTTCTGTTACCGGTCTGTCTTTTATCCTAGTCACAAAACAGTGGGAGAAATATTGTCTGGGGCCATCCTTGCTTGGAGGAATTGAGCACCTATGTGTACCTGCGTGTATAGTTTCCAGTTCTTGGGTATATTCCTCAACCATGGTTGCACTGGCAGCAGTGGAGGGTGAACCCACATCTTTCCAGCAGGTAGCCCAATATCCAGTAGGCAGCAGAGGTGATGTTCAGGCAAGCAACAGGGGCAGTCAGCTCTATGGCTGATGAGGTTGAAGTTAGACAGCAGTGCCAAATGCACAGGGTGTAAGTGTAAGGAAGGCAGGACTTGCCCTCACGTGTGCTGGAGGTTCCTTTGCTTAAGGCCAGCTTAACTTCATAGCGTCTCTGATTTAGCCTCAAAAAGAAATATTTCATTTTAATGACTTTTCAGTCGTGGTCCCCTCATGTAAATGTCACTTGTTTTAATGGATGTGTTACCCAATAGCAGCAGAATGCACCTGGCTCCTTTGCTGTCTCGTGTATGCTTACCTTCAGATTCTTGGTCAGTGGTGGATGCTGTGCAGCCCCTTCTGTGCGCCTGTGGACCCCTACAGCACCTGCAAAGGCAGAGCCCTCCCCACGTGGGGGGGCTTCCTGGTGCTGTGAAGGGCTGTTAACAAGCAGCGTGCTACATCCAGTGAGAAAACGAGCAAAATGCTTCACTGCTCAAGCGCCCGCTCCTTCCAACTTCTACAGTACGGCGGGCTGAACATGTCTGGGATGCTTTGCGTTTTCCTTCTCTCGCTCCATTTCCAGCATGGCATAAACCATGTTTTTACCAAGCAAAGAATTAACTTTAGGATAAATAAATAGTGTTGTTGTCTTTTCTTTTTCTTTTGAATAGTAGGGGTTGGCAGGGACCTCTGTAGGTCACCCAGTCCAACCCCCTGCCCAAGCAGGGTCACCCAGAGCAGGCTGCACAGGACCTTGTCCAGGCGGGGCTGGAATATCTCCAGAGAAGGAGACTCCACAGCCTCCCTGGGCAGCCTGGGCCAGGGCTCCGTCACCCTCAGAGGGAAAGAAGTTCTTCCTCATGTTCAGACGGAACTTCCTGTGCCTCAGTTTGTGCCCATTGCCCCTTGTCCTGTCACTGGGCACCACTGCAAAGAGTCTGGCCCCATCCTCCTGACACCCACCCTGCAGATATTTGTAAGCATTTATGAGGTCCCCTCTCAGCCTTCTCTTCTCCAGGCTGAACAAGCCCAGTTCCCTCAACCTCGCCTTGTAGGGGAGATGCTCCAGTCCCCTCCTCATCCTCGTAGCCCTCCGCTGGACTCTCTCCAGTAGCTCTTCATCTTTCTTGAACTGGGGAGCCCAGCACTGGACACAGTACTCCAGATGAGGCCTCACCAGGGCAGTGTAGAGGGGAAGGAGAACCTCCCTCGTCCTGCTGGCCACACTCTTCTTGATGCACCCCAGGATCCCACTGGCTTTCTTGGCAGCCAGGGCACGCTGCTGGCTCATGGTCACCCTGTCGTCCACCAGGACGCCCAGGTCCCTCTCTGCAGAGCTGCTCTCCAGCAGGTCCACCCCAAGCCTGTACTGGTGCATGAGGTTGTTCCTTCCCAGGTGCAGGAGCCTGCACTTGCCCTTGTTGAACCTCATCAGGTTCTTCTCTGCCCAGCTTTCTTGAACTGGGGAGCCCAGAACTGGACACGGTACTGCAGATGAGGCCTCACCAGGGCAGTGTAGAGGGGAAGGAGAACCTCCCTCGTCCTGCTGGCCTCTTGCAACAGTTTGAATTTGAGACGTGTATTAGAGAAGGTCTCTGCTGTCCCTGCTCTCTCCTCCCGTCCCCACCCCGCTCCTCGGTCTGTGAGAAAACGCGTCCTCCTGGCAGTGCCACATCAGGAGGGGTGAGCGCTTCCTGTCTAGCGCAGCTATCATCAAGTTTCAGCCCAAATAAAGCTACGAGGATCTGCAGACTGGGAGGCTTTTCTGGTGAGACTTGCTCTCTACATTTGTTTTTATAGCACTATAGTCGCCAATCAACGAAGCAAGCAAGTCGCTGCCTAATCCAATGCAGACTAAACAGCGAGGGGACTGGTTATGGGAACTCGCTTACAAAGAGATTTCCTGTTCTGTTTGGAGGTCAGTCCCAGCAAAAATAAGATAGTGGAGGGATTTATTTGGTCCCTCAACATATAAGTATGGAAGTGGTAATCCTAGTGTAACCTGCGAAGAGCATGCGCAGGAATCTACGCGGTGCCCACGGAGCAAGGCTTTTTCTCTGTTACGTGGGGCGGCGGGCAGATTGCCTTTCCAACCGACAGCCAGTGCCTCGGTGTTGTCTTCGTTGTCTCAGTTTTCAGACCATAGCAAGGGTGTAGGTCCTTGAAAGACAAATTATGGCAGGTTCTTCTTTTGCAATCACATTGGCAAGTTTTTCTCAGAGCGATGAGCTTAACTGTTAGTATGTGTTACAATCACCGCTGGCTTTTAGTTGTCATGATTTTTTCATGTAAATGTGGGAGTAGTCACTCAAACAAAAATCCAATACCTAGGTGTAATTTTAGAGATTAGCTAGAACATCTAATTGCTCCACCTGATGCAATCTCACTCTTCCAGATGGGTAGAACAGAGCAGGCTTGACACTTGTGTTGCCTTGGGGAACTCCAGGATATGTTTTGTGTAATCACACCCACGTATTATGATAGATGGTTAGAATGAAGCTGAGGTCAGGAGTCCCAAACGTAGGATGCTCCTGGGCAGCAGTGGTTGGTGCGTGAAGGAGCACAGCCTGGGAACATTTCCCATGAGGTGATGAGAGTTTGCTCCTTCCATTACTCTATGAGGAAGTAGAGCTGGAGCCGCCATCCACAGCAGATTGCAACCGAGCAGCCTCCTCTTCCTGCTTCATAAAAATCCTGCAAGAATAGCTGCCAAGGGTGGGCACATCACATTAATCACTTTTGCTTGGAAATATCCTCTCCTTAAGCAGTGATATTTGCATGGAAGTAAGGTGGTGCACTGGGAGGGGTTATTGCTAACGAGTAGTATGGCTAATGAGTGATTCAGTTGTTCGGCTTATTACTCATTCACATGCCTTCCCATTCCCTCTGAGGAAGGGAGCGAGTTGTGAGTTATGTGCTATTATGAGCAAATGAGTTATGTATTATTACACTCGCTATTTCTGTGAGTCTCCTGGTGTAATATTGTCAAATCATGCGACACTTCTGTTGCGTTCGTCTGCACTTTGTATTTAGAGTGACATTGATGGCAAAGCCAAACGAGCAATGAGAGAATCACAGAATAGTAGGGGTTGGAAGGGACCTCTGTGGGTCATCTAGTCCAACCCCCCTGCCGAAGCAGGGTCACCTACAGCAGGCGTCCTAGTTTGGCAATGGGGTCTGTGCTGCATTTCTTTAATTGGTAAATCGAATCTTGATATAAAACTTTGCACATATCAATCATCTGCCTGTATAAATTAACTTGGTCAGTAAGTGCCGATTTCTCCAGTTATTTGTTTTACTAAATCTTTCATTTCTTTATTTGTACATGAGATATAGTGCCTCATAGTTCTGGGTGTTAATCTTGTTGTCTAAATCAATCCCTTTCTATGACATTGATCTGTTTGGCATCTCTTGAAAGCATTCTGCAGACTTCATGGTCTCATTCATCCTCACTTTAGGTTTCCTCATCTGAGAACAATTATAGTTTTAGCCAAATACAGAATGCTGTCATGTGGAAAGAGCCGTGACATATCAATATTAACTACTGGTGGTGAATCTAACCATATTAACTCAGATTTGTTAGTCTTTTCTACTTGGAATTGCTGCTTTTACGCTTTGTGCGCTAGCTTTTTGCTGTTAGCTTCCTCGGTGCTTCTAGGGCTGGTTGGTATTTTTTTTAAGTTTGAGCTTCGATGTTGCCACATGTCAGAGTAATTTCCCAGTTCCTCTTTAATCTTCCATATTCTGGAAAGCTGATTCAAATTTCCCTCTACAGCACGGGTCAGCTAATGAGGTTGGTAGTGGCTCTGCCCGGGGAATTCCACGCTCTCTGGTGGATACTGTTGTTCGGGAACCTTTCTCTGCCAATGATGGAGGGCACCAGCCATCCCAAATTCTGATGGGGGAAATAAAGGTTGTGCAGCCTGTGGACTTTCTCAATGGCTTCCCATAGATGGATACCAAACGGTGTTTTTGACCTCATTAATTTGTTTCACGGTACAAATGTCATTTTTGGGCACTGTATTTGATACCTGTCTTGGAGCACTTGATTACTGATTTGCTGCTGAGCTGGAAGCAGTCTCTTTGCTTTGGAAATTATAAGCAACACTACTGCTTTGGAGGATAACCAGTTATGGCCCCCAAAAGATATTATTAATGAAAAGAAATTATTATGTTAGAGTTTAAATTGTTCTCTGTCATCTCTGGCTCCTGATACCCAGCTGCTCAAAACTGAAGATTTTGATTGTGCGTTAATTTCCTGTCATGGCTTGTGCTGCTTTTATAACTTAGCAATGCTTCTCATGTTCCAAAAATACATTTTCATAGTTTGTTGCACTACTTGTAAAGAACTTGCTGATCATTGCTTTCTGCACATTTTTTGCTGAGACTTGTTCAATATGCTGGGACAAAATCCTTTCCTCGGAATGGCTACTTGATTTTATTTCTGTAGGGTTTCTGGATTTGGATTGACGTCACCATTGCTCCTCTGTCACTTAAAGGACCTCAGGGTTTCGCTTCTGTCCTCACTGCTGCTACCTTGGTTGCTAGCCTGCCAAGCCAGCTTACATTTCTACATCTCCTTGTCCCCACAAGTTCTGGCAGTGCTTGCTGGGGGGGCTGAGGACTCTCTGAGGGTGCAGAGCCTCCACCCAGAATAGCCTGAGGCCCCGGGTGGGGTAAAAATGCCAATTCCAGCCCAGAGACATGGCCGAGACCTCCACCTAACCCTGGGCTGAGAAGGGGAGGCACCGCCATGTCCGCCTCTCCCACAGGCGGGGAAGGCAAACCCACAGAGCACGGGAGGCCCGTGGCCCCTGGCAGGGAGAGGCGAGGGTCCTGAGGGGACATCTGAGGGTCACTCTGGCTCTTAGGAGAGGCCAGTCCTAGCCAGCAAGTTGAAGGAAAAGCTGGCAGAGGTGCACGACCCTTCCCGAGGTACTGTACAGTCTCCCCAAGTGAGACTGCCCGGCAGCAGTGCTCTTTGCTGAACGTAGACCCCCATCTTTACCCCTCTCTTCTGTGAAAGCCACCAGTGTACATATTAAATGGGTTGATTTTGTTTCTGCCTCACTACACAGTTGAATTTTGCCTTTAGTAAAACACAGTTCTGTGCAAACTGACGATAAAACTGCAGACTCTGTACTCAGTTTCTCCCCAGGTGGCACAGTCTCTAGGTCTTTACAGAATTTATTATGCTTTCTTCCATAAGGAACATTTTTACTTTCAACATTTTGTGTGCTTGAAGTACCAAAATATTTCATATGATGTTTGGGAGCAACAGTAGCTATGCAATCTTTTTAAAAAAACCTCTTTTGACAATCTCTGTAAGCTTTCTAATATATTTACTTTGAAATTATTTTGGATTCACTATATGTTTCCTACAAATCAAAGCTGATACAAATCATGTGTTGTATTAAGTACTTGATCTCTCCCCAAAAAATTCAGCTACTTTTTACTCAGTGGCCTGTCCAAACAATGGATTAGTTTCTTCATTAACTGGATAACAAAGGCCAGCCACAACATATGTTTTTTTTCTTTTGAAGTGCTCTCTTAAAAAAACATCTTACATTCAGATGTTTGCCAGTTTAAAAAAAAATTTCCTCAGAGTGAGGTGTATCTAGGGAGATATAAAAGATCTCATTATTATTATTATCATTATTGCAAATTTAGTAACATGCAGAACCAGGAACCCCAGTAAAACTCTGAAATTAAGGAAACATGAAAAGCATTATGTTCTTCTGCATATAATTTTTTGTCATTCCTTGAAATATATAATTTAAAAACGTCCCTAAACTAATGGTGTCTGCTGCTCATGAATGTTAGTGAATGCCCAAATTAAAGGTTTGGTTCTCGTGATCACAATTTTAGTTATCCAGAAAAACATGCAGAAATTTATACAGAAATTAAAGGAACGAAGATTGTTGTTTTAAATATGGTTATAGAAAGTCAGACTCATAAACATGAATTGTCTTTTAATTTTTATTCTGCTGGAATGGGAAGATTTAATAATAGCACAATATATGTTTTAAATATTACCTTTTGTCAAAGGATTACAAAATGAGCCACAAAAGGCACAATGTCAGGATCACAGACCCATAAGTAAGCTGCCTGTCAACAAAGGAATATTTTGTGATGTACTGTGTACCTTAAGATGCTGAAGATGCAAATGAGAAATAGGAGTTAATCAAATATGGATGTTATCCCAGAATAAAATAGTATGTTAAAGGGCAACAGATTCAAGGAACAGCTGTTCTGTGACACACAGTTATGAAATGAGATTTTTTTTTTGACTGTTGTAGCTCAATACAGTTTCAAAAATTTCCAACTGTATTGTCACAATGTGTTCTGCCACATCTCGCCTGCAGGACTTCTGCATGTGGGCAACCCCTGATCCTCCCACAAGGTTCTGAGACTTGGCTGATCTTCCACATGAGAAGGGAGAGTGAAAAGATTACCCCTTAAGTTTAAAAAGGGAGTAGTTAAAGGCGTGTATATATACAAAATAACAAGAGGTAGAAAGAAATTAAATCTTGTGCTCCTGTTTGGTCATCCATAATGGAAGGATTAGCAAACAATTCACCGGCTTGGAAGGCAAGAAGTTTGAACTGCTAGAAGACTTTCTGTTGGTTTTTTTTTTAATAAACTACAAAAGTTACATTTTGAAAATACAGTCCTAATAAATTGTCGTACCATTGAACTGTGAGATAGATCAGTTATGATACTCTTGGAACTGGCCACATCACTTATAAAAGCAAAACAAATGGGTTTGTTGAGTCAGACATTGTCTGTTGAGCTGCTTGGATGGTGACAAAGGGCGCTGGCAACAATTTCTTTGAAGGAAGCCCCTGATCCTTATGGATAAAGCTGCTGGAGGGAGGGGCTGTTCCACCACTAGGTAGCTGGGAAGAAGGTGATGTGTGAGGCTCACCTCGATAGCCTCTCATCATCTGGGGCAGCCTGGGATTGGAAACGGGCTAAAGCATGGCATATCTCACCAGTTGCCAGGTGTCTATATGCCCCCACCAGCTCGGAACTCAGCAGGATGTGCCCAGACAGCACCAAGGGGCAACCCACGGGCAGGCAGGCTCATGGTTCTGGAAACGCTTACCAAACACAGCGTGGAGACTGCCCAAAGAAGCCAGTCTGCCTCACGCTCCAGCTCGTGGGGTGGTCAGAAACTTTCTCCTAGAAACGATGGATCGTCTGTGTAGAAAGAGGGAACAGCTCTGCCTGCCACAGCTGGTCCTGGCTTCACAAGTCTTCAGGTCCTCTTTCTGCCCGCTCGGTGATCAGAAGTGGAGAGGTGTGTCTGTGTCCCTCTAACACGATGTCCTAGGGTGAAAGTTCCCAGAAGGTGTGTTTGGCGATACTTATTGCCAACTCATGTTGTCTCCATGGACCTTGCTTCTTCCATGGGAGAAGCTCAGAAAGGCCAGCATTTGGAGTCCCAGGAAATTTGAAGGTCAAACGACTCCAGACAGATGAGGACGAAGGTAGGGAGGAGGTGCTACCCAGCCCACATTCAGGAGAAAAGGATGTTCTACCTCTTTTCAGCTCCCTTTGGTTTAGGGGTGATAAAACCACACTGAACCATACCCCAGTCTTCTCCAATGCTCTTCAGAAGAAAATGGACAGGCCTAACTTTTATAAGAGACTGGAGTAAAAGATACTTCTAAATGAAAAGGCATAACAGTAGCCAAAGATGTACTTTTAGCCACTTTATTTGCAGACCATTTTCTGACCACAGTGAAATAGTATTGCGTTTGGTTTAGGGGATATATTTTTTTTTTCAGTATAGCAGTTCTTCTCTTTTTTATTATTTATTTTTAACTTGAAAAGCTGTATTATGAATGGACTAAAGCACTCGTAGCATTATACTTTGGCAGCAGTAAGTATAATTCACCTCTGACTTCTTAACAGAAGTTTCTGCCTTTCTGTTTCCTTATAGGTGTTATTAATTGTGAAGAATTACCCTTAATTTTAGAGAATAACTGTGGATTTAACCACAACATACAGAAATTTTGTGTGAAATTCTTCCTTTGTTTACAGTAGCATAACTCTTCCTAACCTCAGTTAATGTGAAAACAAAACAAAAAAAAATCAAGGCTTGTTTTTAGAACTCGTACCTGGATTTGGGATCTAAGTTTAGTTGGGTGAAAGTCCTAATTTTTGAAGGAATTTATTTTGAAGCTACTGCTTTTGATTGGAGCTATGAGTTCAAATACCTTTCAAAACCGTTACCCAGTGTGACATGCTTGAAGTCACACAGTCAGAATCAACCCTGAGGACGGCCCTGGGTCATTTTCTTCCTCTGGGTCTCTCTTCCCACCTGAACTCTCAAACTCCTCTTCGTGTGTAAACACTAACTGGTGCCTAAGCAGGCACTTTCACACTGAAGAGGTATAATGGAAAGCAAATAATGGCTTTCTGGGTGAGGCAATACTGGCTCACCAGGTGTTCAAAAAAGTAATAAATTTTGAATGTTACAACATAGATATAGACATATGCATATAAAAAATCGGATCAATAGGAAGTGCACCTTGTCTCTCCCTTCCTCAAGAGCTGAAAGGCTGCTCCATCCATGAACACAAAAGCCAAGAGACTCCTAATTACAGTGTTTGTGGAAAGCAAATTACCATCTGTTTTAATTCTATCCCCAAATACCATTTTAATGTTAAAACTGCTAGATCTTCCTATTTTGTCATGTTACTCTCTACCTCATGAAACAGTCCCATCCCCAGTCCCTTTAGAAAGGAACATCACCTGCGTTCACAGGTGGACGAATGGTGGCAGAAGCTGTGTCGGGCAGTCACAGAACAGGGCAGGAGCGAAGTCAGGGAGTGTGTCCTGGCTGGGTGGCCCCTTTCCTTCCCCTCAGCCCGAAGCACATTGCCACCTCCACACACAACTGGTTGTGTCTTCCTTGGAGGTGGGTCATAACAGTAACAACATTGCAGAGAAAGCCTGGTTTGCATTCTATAGAATCATGGAATCGCAGAATGTGAGGGGTTGGCAGGGCCCTCTGTGGGTCACCTAGTCCAACCCCCTGCCCAATCAGGGTGACCTACAGCAGGCTGCACAGGACCTTGTCCAGGTGGGTCTGGAATATCTCCAGAGAAGGAGACTCCACAGCCTCCCTGGGCAGCCTGGGCCAGGGCTCCGTCACCCTCAGAGGGAAGAAGTTCTTCCTCGGGTTCAGTTGGAGCTTCCTCTGCTTCAGTTTGTGCCCATTGCCCCCTGTCCTGTCACTGGGCACCACTGGAAAGAGTTTGGCCCCATCCTCCTAACCCCCACCCTGCAGATATTTGTAAGCATTTATCAGGTCCCCTCTCAGCCTTCTCTTCTTCAGGCTGAACAAGCCCAGCTCCCTCAACCTCTCCTCATAGGGGAGATGCTCCAGTCCCCTCACCATCCTCGTAGCCCTCCGCTGGACTCTCTCCAGTAGCTCCTCATCTTTCTTGCAGTGACCTTTATCACAACCCACAGGTCTTGAAGGTGTGGTAAAGCTCCTTGAATCATTTGGGCTGCCTCTCTGTTGCTAAATAAAATTGGTCTAGGGAGTGTGTTTGGGCACTCACTGCTGAGCATCTGTGCTGCTTAATTTTGAGTATGTTCCCTGGTCATTTTGGCCTTTGCCAAGTGGTGCTCTCTGAGGCAATGTCCAGGCCTGGCACAGGAAAGCATAGAGCAAGTATTTTCTTAACATAGAACAAGTATTTTCTTAACAGTGCAGTTACTGCAATGTCTTCAACTCTCTACTTCTACTACAAGTTCCTACATTTCCTACAAAAATGGTGGAGTGAAACTCCAGGGTTGGTGTTTTGCAGGAAGGCACTGCATTTGATCATCGCGTTGCCTTCTGGCCACAAATTTTCAAAGCCTTGGAAAGTTGTAGCTTGACAAATGCATCCTGGGACCTTTGTATTCGTTTCTCTAACCTGGCCTTTTTGTAAATGGCAAATTTATTTCTGTGTAGGGAAGGTGCTAGGTTAGATTAGGGGCCATTTTGTGATTGCAGTGTTTTAGTCTGCTATGAGGTACTTTTACATTAAGCCCAGATGTTATGTAGGAGATGTAACATAAATAAAATAAATGCATTTCAGCTTGTCCAGTATTGGATTCCCTAAGCTCTGTGCAGATGCCTCGGCATAAAGATCAAAATTCTTTTTGTGCAATGTGGTCACAAGGAATGGGATTTTCAGAGAGTAAAATTATGTTTAGCTTTATTCTGGAGACTCTGAAGTCCACCAAAGACTCCCATCAGCTTCAGTGGAAGCAGAATTAGCTCAACAGAGAGGGTTTCTGATGGACTGACCTTCCAGCAGTCGCTGTTCTCTGTAACAGGTCTAACCTTTCTGCCTTCGGTCAGAACTGGCTGTCATACTCCGTTGAGTTGTCTGTCAGCAGTCTAAGGGCTGCCTATCTTGTGGGATGTTCTGTGAGACTCCAAAATAGAAGGTGCTACACCAACTCCATTGCATCGTTTATGCTGTTTCTTAAACAGAACCTCTGGAATAATGACTAATGCCCATGTGAACAAAGCTTTTCCTGAAAGCACTGCCCAATTTTATGGTTTGTTATAGTCCATTCCCACGGAACCCCATCCCTGTGCCTGTATGGTCCTGTTGTTGTGTGTCTGGGCCCCTTGCAAGTGTTTGAAAATAGGAACAAAAGCCAGGTTTCTTTGGGTTGTCTGCAAACATATCCCTGGCCCAGGCTGCCCAGAGGGGCTGTGGAGTCTCCTTCTCTGGAGATATTCCAGCCCCGCCTGGACACGATCCTGTGCAGCCTGCTCTGGGTGACCCTGCTTGGGCAGGGGGTTGGGCTGGGTGACCCACAGAGGTCCCTGCCACCCCCCACCATTCTGTGATTCTGTGAGGGCGTAGGTGGGCACCAAGGCCAGCTGCTTAGCTGACAGTATACATACTCAGATTGTATGCTCAACTGATAATACGCATACTCAGAGTTTCCTCTGAGTGAGTACGGGTCAAAAAATAAGCCTGTGTTGGAATTCAAATTCCACAAGGTTATAGTGTGAGCATCACTCCTGGATAGCAGGAGAGCTGTGTAACAGCATCAGACTTCGGTGCTGATTCTCCTTTCCCGAAAAGCAAAGCAAAAGTACGTGTACTACCTTCTACCCTCATCAGTAAGGATCCCAAAACCAGGGCTCCATCATGAATAAAGCTTCGATGCTGCTTTCACCTGTGCTGTCAGTGTCTGTGAACTGGGAAATATGAAAGCTGTTGTGTTTATGTTCAGTTCCCCCCACGCAAGCAGGGCAGCTCCTTTCGCTCACTGGGTCGAGGTTGGTGTTTGGAAAGCTGAAGGCTATCGAGTTCTCGTTACACACAGCTGGCTTGTAAGTGCCGTGTCTGCTTGTACGATACGTGGCTACGGAGTGAGCCAACTGCATCTTGCCCAAGATGTTTTCCAAGCATGGATTATGGAGGCCAAAATACTTCTGGGTTGAAAAAAGAAGGCTAACCGAATTTATAGAGCCTATTACACACCATACTTTAACATTGCTATCAATTCAGATTCTAATAATTTGAAACCTTGATAAACATCGTATAGAAACCATCTGAGGGCCAAAATGTATCATGGTCTAGAGGCACAACATGGAAAAACTCACTGCCCCTTTTTTATAATTGCAAAATATTTGAATGTTTCAGAAAAGCACTATTTTAAGTTCTTTCTTCTTGCCACTCAAGCTTTCCTTGAAAGTTGTATGAGTCAGAAGAGCAGTTTTGGAGAGTCTGGGAATGTAATCATAAGATCTGGAAGCACAGCCACAGAAAGCATGCTGCTGCCTTAGGAGATGAGACAGAGAATTTTCAATGTGCCAGTTTGAGAAAAATCTTGAAATAACAGAATCTATTCTTGTTTTTTTAATTATGATGATTTATAGTTATAGTTAGAGTGTATGCCTCTCTAGCTGCAGTTACAAAGGAGGATGCATTCAAGATCTGCACCATATCCAGGGCTGTACAGATGACATACACATACTATGTAGTAGTTTCTAGTCTAACCATAGCATTAAAGGCATCTCTTCATGAAACACAAACATTTTAGCCTAGAATACCTCTTAGAATCTGTGATGCTTCACAAAAACCTAGCAGTTCAGGGGCTATAACAAAAAATTTCAAGGATTTGAAGCATTTTGATATGGCTTAAGTTTGCCTGGGTTCCTATGGTTCTTTATAAAATCAGGGTGGAAAACCAGTAAGTCCTTTTGCTCGTTCAGTGGTCTTTGCAACATCATTCAGGGCCTGAGGCTGGGAAGCTGGACGTGGCACCGTACCCACCTTGGAGAGGTGGGCTGCACCTTCTGAGAGCTCAGCTTGAGCATCCACCACCAGAGCACCGAGAGACGTGCTTAGCTTTAGACTCATCCAATTCCCAGCAAAGCACTTCAGCGTGTGCTAAAGCACTGGGGTGAACAGGGAAGGATTATTCAGATTTTAGGTGTGCTTACAGACTTTGTTGAATGGGGCTGTTGTTTTCTGTGTGGTTTTTTTTTTATATAAGAGGAGCATGTAGGTGCCTTCTACTTTGTCTGCTCAGTTTGAGCCTGAGACCTTTTTAGAGGTTCTGAGCACTCCTCCTTGCAGGAAGGCTCAATAGGAAGAGCAAATGCAGAATGCCTTGAAAAAATCAGATCTTTCCCAGAAAACAGCAAAAAAAGAGCTGGCATTTCTGGAAGCTTCGGCCTTTAATGTGTCAAACAGAAACCGGACAAAAGAAATCTAGCAAAGTCCACTCCCTGATGTACAAACACAGTTTCTCTGATTTCAGACAGGCACAAATAAACATGAGAGGATATAAGTTTCCTTGAAGCTGACTTAGGATAGTAAGTGATTTATCACCATATTCAGGGAAAGTGGGTTTGAATGAGCTTCCACGAGCCCAGTCGTCCTTTGGACTTGACTCAGGTCCTGCTGAGCTCGGAGGAAGTCTTACTGACCCTCACCAGCTCAGGTTCTCCCATTAACGTTAATGGGAGCTTTGCCTGGATTTAACTGGGAGCAGGTTTGGGCACAGACTTGTCACCTATAGGAAAACTCCCCCCCACACGTATGCATCATACTATAAATACAATATAAATATTAGTGAGTGGTTTAATTTTAGTATATATTTCCCAGCTCTCCAACAATAGTCTCATAAGAAATAAGAATAAAAAGCCTTAATGAGAGACACGTGTTTTTGTGAGCATACAAATAACATGCTTCAGTTATCCTTCAGTTGAGTTTTAAGGCTTGCCCTTCCTAGCACCCCAGCTTTCCAAGAATATTTCTCAATTAATTGAAAAGAAAGGCAGGGTGCAGCCCTGAAAGCCATTTGTCCACCACCTCCCAGTGCTTTCCTCCATTTCAGTGGCAATCACGGGTCCCAGCTGCCGAGCTGTGCTGGCTACGTTTCCCCAACAACATCTGGCTGCTTGGCAGAACCTCCCAGCCTGCTGCACCGACAGCTGTGAAGTCCCTCGGAGCTGCTTCACGCTTCAGCAGCAGCACAGCTTTGCTGTTCTTGGTCTTTTGGAGCAACCACGCTCCCGTGGACGCTGTTTGCCTTTGATTCTCGTAGCTGAGCTCTTGGTCGCTTGCTTGTTCTCCGCAGAAGTACAGATCTCTCGTTGGGATTCTTGGGCAGCAGCCACCACGTCCATGCTGCAGTGTCCTCTTTGGCAGGGACTCGTGCCTCAGCCCCATCGACGGGCTCTCCAAACGCTGGTGCTACCTTCCTAAAATCCAGATTACCTGGTTGAAGGCACAGCTCCTTCTCCCAGCCCTGGGCAGCCACGGAGGGAGGGTCCCTTCACCAGGATGCTGGGAAGCAGAGGTCGGTCTGAGACGGGGCTTGTCCGAGGAGAGCAGCAAAGGAAGAGTGGGAAATGAGCCAGCAGCTATTTTTTTTTTTTAAAATACACCCATGCATATGTACGGATCCCTATATCTGTGTGTGCACGCGTTGCTGTCAGCTGTGTGCTCCTCTGGCTTCCCGAGGGCTTGGAGTCACAGAATCACAGAATGGTAGGGGTTGGAAGGGACCTCTGTGGGTCATCTAGTCCAACCCTCCTGCTGAAGCAGGGTCACCCAGAGCAGGCTGCACGAGTCACCGGCGCTCGAGCGAACAAGAGCGTAGAATTGGCTGAAATTTTCCACTTCAGACCTTGACTGGGTTGTTTTATTTTTTCTTAGCAAGCTGCAGATACATTTGCAGCTCCTCCTTCCTCACCACCTCCCGTTTGCAACGAGCTCTAACGTTGTGAGGAACGGGAGCAGCGCTGGGCGTGGAAGTAAGGGTTGAGGGAGCCGAGGTCTGAGAGGGGAGGTGCAGGGGAGCTGGAGGCAGAGCAGTGAGGACAGGAGCCGACCAGAAGAAAAATCTCCTCGTTTTTGCCGATAACGCCCGCCGCGTCTCGTACCGTGTGTGGAAACTGAGGCACGTGGCAGGCGGCAGGTCGGCCGTGCTCTACCCTTGCAGCACCGCCGTGACCAAGCAGTTAAAATCAGAAAAACAAACCTTCTTCTTCAAGTCTGAACCCTGCTGCAAACCCCGTGCGCAGCAGCCTTGTCGAAGTCCAACTCCGACACAAGTTTCTAGTCTGGATGCAGTCCTCCAAAATAGAAAGTCTGCGTAATTTTATTTGAGAAGTACCTCAATTTTGAGCAATTTCTTACGCAAACGATGATTCCCGATAAAGTTTTGAAACTTCTCATGAAATACATCCTTCTAAGAGTATTCTGGTCATGTCCCCTGCCTTTGATGGGAAAAGGCTACAGCTGTATAAAAAGAAAAATACCAGTCTGACTGGGAACATGTTTGAGCCAACCCACGTGCTGGTATTCATCGGCACAACTCAACTGGCTTAGCCTCTTCCAGGAAAACACAACGTAGACCTTGGTTCCTCAGCATTGCTCCTAGCAAATCTCAGAATCACAGAATAGTAGGGGTTGGAAGGGAACTCTGTGGGTCATCTAGTCCAACCCCCCTGCCGAAGCAGGGTCACCTACAGCAGGCTGCACAGGACCTTGTCCAGGCGGGTCTTGAATATCTCAGGAGAAGGAGACTCCACAGCCTCCCTGGGCAGCCTGGGCCAGGGCTCCGTCACCCTCAGAGGGAAGAAGTTCTTCCTCATCTTCAGACGGAACTTCCTGTGCCTCAGTTTGTGCCCAAAGACTGACAGCAGCGCTCCAAGGAGACTGGAGAAATGGAGCAGGGTTTCAAAGCTTGGCCTGCTAGAGCGCCAGGTGCTCCCGTTTTCTTCAGGGGTCTTCTTCAGGGTCACGATGTTCTTCTGGACATCTGGAAGAAGTGACAGCCTTTACGTCGGTAGCTACGCAGCGCATACGTGTCCACACGTGTACATATGCAGACAAATGGGGAAGGCTGAACGTGGAAAATTTCATTAAATTGCAAATGTCTTATTATATTTACAGTGCTGTTGTATTTAATGATAAGAACAGTTTGCATCGCAGCAGGAGGGAATATATAAATGTTCTAAATTACGGTAAAACGTGCAAGTAAATTGTTTTTTGCAAGCGATTCTAGAGCTGGACAGAAAATCAGAAAAATCTTTTTTTGCTGCATTCGATTTATTTTTTCAATTTGCTAGGCTATTGTAGGTGTTAACTGTGTTATTGTATTTGTTCATCTGATAGGAAATAGGAAAGAAATCCCTCCTTCGAAAAATTATGTCTGTAAGGCATAAAAAAATATGGGGCGGGTATGTTTACAAGCAGATATTTTTCTTTACACAAAAAAAGAAAGCCAGCTGAATATTAATTCAAATATCCTGATTATTAAAACGCTCTAATTGTTACTACAACCACTGGCCCCGGCTCAGGAAGGTGTTTGAACGCACGCAGGTTTACTTTTCGGTCGCGGGGACTTCCCTGGGTGGCAGCGCACGCGATTTCTGCGGTCTGATCTGCGCGGCCACGCGCTCGGGGAACTGGGAGCCCCGGGTATTTTCGTATCGCGTGCGCTGAACTCTCTGCTGGTTTAACCCCCGGGAGCTGGGGGCTGAAGCCCGTTTCCATTGACGGCGCGAGCGGCGCGGGGTGCCGGTGCGGGGCTGCTGGCTGGCGTTTGGAGAGCCGCTGCGGGGCAGCCTGGCCCGCAACGGGGCCAGCTCGGGGCGGGCTGCGTGAACGGCGGCGCGGGGCTCTGTTCTGGGGCGGGCGCCGCGCCGCCTGCTCATCGCCGGGTGCGTTCACCGCGCCCGCCGCAGCCGTGACTTCTGGCTTCTTTGGACCCGCTATAATAATCTGTGACATGATAATCTATCATAATCTATGATGTAATAATCTGTGATGTAATAATCTGTGATAATCTATGACGTACTAATCTATCATATAATAGTAATCTATAATAATCTATGATGTAATAGTAATCTTTCATAATCTATCACAATCTATGATGTGCTGATCTATGACGTCATAATCTGTCACAATCTATGACGTGCTAATCTATGATGTCATAATCTGTCACAATCTATGACGTGCTAATCTATGATGTAATAGTAATCTATAATGATCTATGACGTAATAGTAATCTATCATAATCTACGACGTATTAATCTATGACGTAATAGTAATCTATCATAATCTATGCCGTAATAGTAATCTATCATAATCTATCATAATCTATGACGTAATAGTAATCTATGGTAATCTATGATGTAATAGTAATCTATCATAATGTATGATGTAATAGTAATCTATCATAATCTATCATAATTTATGACGTAATAGTAATCTATCACTCTGACGTAATAGTAATCTATCGTAATCTATGACGTAATAGTAATCTATCATAATCTATCATGTATGACATAGTAATCTATCGTAATCTATCATAATCTATGACGTAATAGTAATCTTTCATAATCTATCACAATCTATGATGTGCTGATCTATGATGTCATAATCTGTCACAATCGATGACGTGCTAATCTATGACATCATAATCTGTCACAATCTATGACATGTTAATCTATGATGTAATAGTAATCTATAATGATCTATGATGTAATAGTAATCTATCATAATCTATCATAATCTACGACGTACTAATCTGTGACGTACTACTAATCTATCAATCTATGACGTACTAATCCATGACGTAATAATCTATCATAATCTATGACATAATAGTAATCTATCGTAATCTATCATAATCTATGACGTAATAGTAATCTATCGTAATCTATGATGTAATAGTAATCTATCATAATCTATCATAATGTATGACGTAATAGTAATCTATCATAATCTATGACGTAATAGTAATCTATCACTCTGTGACGTAATAGTAATCTATCATAATGTATGACGTAATAGTAATCTATCGTAATCTATGACGTAATAGTAATCTATCATAATCTATCATAATGTATGACATAGTAATCTATCGTAATCTATCATAATCTATGACGTAATAGTAATCTATCATAATCTATCATAATGTATGACGTAATAGTAATCTATCATAACCTATGATGTAATAGTAATCTATCGTAATCTATGACATAATAGTAATCTATCACTACCTATGCGGTAACAACGAGGCGCACCGCACCGCACCGCACCGCCGGCCGGGGCAGGGGGCTGGGGGGGGCGCGGAGCGGGGCGCGTGGCGCGGTCTCTCCCGCCCCCTGGCGGCCGCCGGGGCCTCTCCCCGCGCCGCCGCCCCCCGCAGCCGCCGCCCCTTGCTCCCAGGCGGGTTTGAACCCCCCCGCAGCCCTCCGTTGCCCTGACGGAGGCGGATTCTCTTTTAAACGCTTTTAGAAAAAAATGTAAACCCGGCTTCAGAAACCTTTTGTATTTTAGAAAACGCGTGCGAAGAAAAATACTTTGGGTGCAGCAGCAGCCGGTTCTGTCCGCCGTCGCCCAGCGGGCAGCAATGGAAGGAAGCTCTGACATCAACTCCGCCATCGCCGCCTTTCAGGGGTTCTCCCCAAAGCCAGCAAAGCGAACAGCGGTTGCCTTTCGGCACGCCTGAGCTTTGTGACTCTCCCCGCCGAAAGCTTTCCGGGTTTTCAGCAGGTGTTGGCTTCGGGCTTTGTGAGAGCACAAGGGAAGCTCTGGCAGTGGAAATCCTTCCAGGGAAGGAAACGGGCGTTTGCGAAGCCCGAGCCACTGCAGGCTCCGTGGTCAGACGGGCGCTCGGTACCCAGAAAGCGAGGAGGCAGGGCCACGGCCGGAGCAGGGAGGACAAAATAAACAGGGAGAGAGGCAGGGTAGAAAGAAGCGAGGTGATAAATACAGCCTGATACTGAGAGTTGTTCTGTGGATGTGTTCTGGGCAATCCTGAAGGATGCACCTCCTTCTGTCTTTTTTTTTTTGCTTGTTTTTTGTTTGTTTTTCCCCAGAGTGAATGGGGAATTAATGAAATTACCCCGTGTCTGATATTATACGAGTGCTTGCAGACCCAGTCCTGCTCTGGTACCCGGGACGTAAACACATCTTACGGGTTTGATGCTTGGCTTTAGTCTCGCACGCACCAGCTTTGGTGGCTTTATCATATAACTTACTTGATGTGTGTATAAGTGGAAGGAGAATTAAGTCTTTTGTTTAGTTTTCTTTCTAATAGAGAAAAATCCGTAGAACTGAACTGAAGCCAGTGGGATAACGGTGGATTTGCATCACCGAGCACAACAGCAGCACGTTGCGTGTCCTGCGCAAAGCATCTCCCCGTCCTCTTTGTGCTTTCCATTCAGGATGGCCGAGATCCACACAGTCCGTGCAAGGAAGCCTTCCTCATCCGACTTAGCAGCGCCAGTTTGTTCTGTCCCCGTCTCCCTCTGCTTTCAAGGGGACTTGCTGAAAAGGAAATCTCACAATCTTGTCACAAATATAAGAATGCATAAATTCCTACTGGATTCGCCATCAAAGGGCTCAGCTGTATTCCCACATTCTTACTTCTCACTTCAATGTATTCCAAGTTCTCTTCTTATTTTTTTTTTTTTAAAGCCTGAAAGCGTTGTATACATTTCACGAGACCTTTCTGCCCAGTTCCCACCAAGTGAGGAGGGTGAAGTGAACGCGCCTGGCTGCGTTACAACCTTCTCCTGCCGGGTCATTTGCAAACCTCTGCTGTTTTCATACGGAACTTCTAACGGTGCCGGAGCTGCAGCACCGCAGCCACCTGGTCTCGGCGCTGAGTTTCCACGGTTGCCCGTCTGCCGGAGCAGCCGTTGCAGCAAAGCCACGATGGGCTCAAGCTGCAGGCTCTGACCCAGAGCCGTGCTTTCTCAGCACGAGCAAGCCCAAGGCAGGTTTCCACCCCCTCGCTGATGCCGCTCCAAAACTTCAAGTGTTTGGCACGTGGTCCCGCGCCAGCTCTCCCATTCCCCGGCCAAGGTGCTCTCGCGTGCTCTGCCTACACCCTGCAAACGCCGCTGCCACTTGCAGAGGCGAAGCTGGCTCCAGAGTGAGGGTAACAGCCTTTAAGAGGGGGAGAAGCAGGACCGTGTGTATGGACCCACAGAGAGGTAAAACTATCCAAGAAAGTGTGGGAAGCAGGGCGAGGGAGGTTCTCCTTCCCCTCTGCTCTGCCCTGGTGAGGCCCCATCTGCAGTGCTGTGTCCAGTGCTGGACTCCCCACTTCAAGAAAGATGAGGAGCTCCTGGAGAGAGTCCAGCGGAGGGCTACAAGGATGAGGAGGGAACTGGAGCATCTCTCCTACGAGGAGAGGCTGAGGGAGCTGGGCTTGTTCAGCCTGGAGAAGAGAAGGCTGAGAGGGGACCTTAGAAATGCTTATAAATATCTGCAGGGTGGGTGTCAGGAGGACGGGGCCAGACTCTTTCCAGTGGAGCCCAGCGACAGGACAAGGGGCAATGGGCACAAACTGAAGCAGAGGAAGCTCCAGCTGAACCCGAGGAAGAACTTCTTCCCTCTGAGGGTGACGGAGCCCTGGCCCAGGCTGCCCAGGGAGGCTGTGGAGTCTCCTTCTCTGGAGATATTCCAGACCTGCCTGGACAAGGTCCTGTGCAGCCTGCTGTGGGTGACCCTGCTTGGGCAGGGGGTTGGGCTGGGTGACCCACAGAGGTCCCTTCCAACCCTGAACATTCTGTGATTCTGTGAAAAGAAACCAAAACACCGAGCAGAGGTTAGGGGGTTTTTTGAAGCAGTTCTTCTGCTCTTCCAGTCTTTCTTCACACCTTCTCGCCAGGTCTCTCGACACCAAGTGTCTCTGCAGTAATGCACTGAATCAGCAGCGTTATCCAGATGTAATCGAGATGCATTCCAGAATTTGACCCAAAATGATTTAAATAGCTAAATTAGCAAAGTTTGTTTGTTGGTAACTGTACCTTATCTTTTTTTTGTTGTTTGTTTGTTTGAGGGACGGAGGCAGACTGTCAGTTCTCGTAAGTTCCGGAGCTTCGTTGCCTTCTCGTGGTGTAATTTGTGCTGAACAGGATGGAACTGCGACCCTTTGGGTTCACCTCTGCCAGGTGTCCCAGATGCTGGGTTCCAGCTTGGGCCCTGGGAAGTGGGCAGGCTCCCTCTGATCACTGAGGGGACCTCGCGCTCCCGTTGCACGGACATGAAAGATATCTTTGGGCGCTAAAAATTCTGGTTTTGTGGCATCTGCCTGTCCTTTGAGTTTGCAGAATTATAATCTTTGACGTGTATTGCTGTGAATTGTATTGCTGTGATTTGATTTTGCTTGATGAGGTAAGCTAAGATCCAGGAGCCCTGCCTTGGACGAGGCTGAAGGCTGCGGGCACTACGCCATTTCACACCTGATGCAGGCAAGGCTCTGCACCCAAAGCTGCGTTAGCAGCAGAGGATGTGGCTGCACCTGAGTGAGGTGACCTTCAGGTCCTTGTCAGGTTCTACCAAAAATCACGTCCAGCGAAGCTGTGCTTGGAGGAAAGTGAAGGGCAGAGCCAAAGATGACGCGGTTCTCTCCGCTCCTCGTTTTAACCAAGTCTTCGAATAGCACAAACTTTCTTTTCTTGTTCGCTCTTGTAAGCAGCAAAAGTGTTTTGGATCTTTGGAGAAGTCCAGGGCAGTCCTGCTAGGTGAGGCCCCACGCAGGTCCGCATGCAGCAGGCCAGCCTTGGCCGACCGAGCCGATGCCCTCCCGGCCTCAAAACGCGTGAGAAGTGGTGTGCTCCCAGGGATCCCCGATGGTGCTGATGAATCAAGTTAATAGAATTTTTAATAAAAGATACAACCACTGGAAGTGGATCCACCGCTGTTTTAAAACATGAAATAGATACTTGCCTTCTAAAGCTAGAAAATGTTTGGTTGGTAGCCATGGCGATTTACAGGTGTGAAATTAGCCACAGTGGGGCTGCCTAGTTCCCTGATGCAACAGAAATATTTTGAGGCTTACAATGAAAAAAATTAATAAAGCCTTGCCATATAAAGAGCGTAAAGTTCAAACAAGAATGGAGAGTGCAAAGTTATATCAGTATTTCTATGAAATTTCATAAAATGGGATTTTACACTGCGTAATACAACCTGCTGCTTCAAGTGAAATGAGGAGCTTGGTTTGATATTTTCATTAAATGCAAAGTATTTGTAGATAGTGGTGGCAACTAGGTGTTGCAAATGCGGTCATCAGTTTGAAACTGAGCATATAAAAAGGTATTTTAATAAAAAATACAGTCACCTTGGTACCTGAACCTACCCTTATTGCACTGCATGGCAGACACTCTATCCATTAGACTGCAGTCACAGGTTAACAAGAAGGGGAATTTCAAGGCATAGAATTAGCTACAGGAAAGCTCTCCTATTATTGAACGAATGCAATAAAGACACAGCAAAATTTACAAGGAAAAATTTAATAAAATATCAACTGTAAAGGCTACAACATTCTATGTCTGCTCCATAGCTTATATCCAGATCTGTGCGTGTTCAAAAGTCCATGCAAATTGGACTTAATTTACTTTGCTTTCTCCTTCTTCAGGAATATAAAGCGAGCGCAATAATTTTCCTTTATTTTAGCTATAAATGGTTTCCTAAATGGGAGCTTATTAAAAAGGAGGCAGGGTTAGGCTGTCCAGGATGTTAGAGTGATTCTGGCTTGGCAGCACCAGAAGAGGCTGAGGCCAAGGGCCTGAGTGTTTGTTAGCGTCTAGCCAGCACCCTGGGCTCCTAATCCGCCGGAGAAATGCGTGGACAGCGGCAAGTGAACCCGTTCCCAGCTTTATTTTCACCATTGCTGCCAACTGACAGGTTTTGGGGTGTTATTTATCTCTCTCGGTGTAGAGGGAGGGCTGTGGGAATTGCTGTACTCAGTTCGGCCAGGGATGCCCAAGTTTCACAGAATCCCAGCATGGTGGGGGTTGGAAGGGACCTCTGTGGGTCACCCAGCCCAACCTCCTGCCCAAGCAGGGTCACCCACAGCAGGCTGCACAGGACCTTGTCCAGGCGGGTCTGGAATATCTCCAGAGAAGGAGACTCCACAGCCTCCCTGGGCAGCCTGGGCCAGGGCTCTGTCACCCTCAGAGGGAAGAAGTTCTTCCTCGGGTTCAGCTGGAGCTTCCTCTGCTTCAGTTTGTGCACATTGCCCCTTCTTATCCATGTAAAAAAATGTTACTTTCACTGCAAATGTTTCTGTTGTGAAATAAGAGATGAAAAAGGAGAGTGCTGCTAGCAGAGGCTGTGCCTTCCGCCCTTTTTCCCAGCGAGAGCTCACAAGAGGTAGGGGACAAAAATGGCTGCTCTCCAGACAGCTTTTAACGAACGTAAAGGTCCGATCCACAGACACAAAACTAAACCAGTTTCATGTAGACCCATAATAAATTTAGCCAGCTGCAGCTTGCCAGTCACCGTGGTATCGCTTTTCCTGTTGCCTTGCACGGCTGCGGAGAACCCAGCTGGCCACCTCCCACCCACGCCCAGAACCGCTCTCCAGGTGCAACGGTGGTGGATTCTCCTCCTCCGGCACCCTCGGAGGGGACACACCAACACGCCCCGACCCGTCGACGACACCATTGCAGAGACACGAACCCCAGCTCTGTGTAAACACCAAACAGGCGCACGGCTCTTGGGTGTCTGAGGGAACACACGTGGAGAGCAACAGACCCACCCAAATTGTCCCAGAGAGGTCTGGACAGCGTTCTCATGAAAGGTTCACCCCGGGTTAGAAGTTGTCCTGTATCAAGCTCTTTTCAGTGGTGCCCAGCGACAGGACAAGGGGCAACGGGCACAAACTGAAGCAGAGGAAGCTCCAGCTGAACCCGAGGAAGAACTTCTTCCCTCTGAGGGTGACGGAGCCCTGGCCCAGGCTGCCCAGGGAGGCTGTGGAGTCTCCTTCTCTGGAGATATTCAAGACCCACCTGGACAAGGTCCTCTATAACCTACTGTAGGTGACCCTGCTTCAGCAGGAGGGTTGGACTAGATGACCCACAGAGGTCCCTTCCAACCCCTACCATTCTGTGATTCTGTGATCACAGTTTTCTGGAGGACTTGGGGATCAGGGGACCTGCACCTGGTTCATCCCATCACGGGAAGCAGCTCCCAACTGGAGAGGGGTAATGAGCTGGGGGCAGCGACAGCGCTGGGTCAGCCATGGGCCTGGGTTCCAACGCCTTCTTCCAGCACCCATGGGAAGCCAATGGCACTTTTGGGCCTGAGGGACTCAGTCTGAAGCCTTCTGCAGGGTTTCGTTTCTGCAATAGTTTATAGACCAGCGGGGTACTAATGACAGGGGGAGGAATATTGCTGAAGCACAGGCTGGTGCGACCGCTTCTGAGCCTTCTCGGCTGCTTCCCCGCGGGCTCGTTAGCCTGCAGCCCATGGTGGTCCGCCGTGAGTTTGCCTGCATCCTCAGCCACTGGACAAAGTGACTTTTATTTACTTTAAAACCCGCGGTGTTGGTGTGCCAGCATTGTCAGTGACTCAGTGATTAAACACAGAAGTATTTTTTTTCCCTACATTTATGAAACATAAAGATATTTGTTTTGATTCCATCACTGTCACCTCATTAGGCACCAGGAAAGTTAGGTTATACATTGAATCAGTTTTGCACTTGGTTTTGTTTACTTTTCCTAAATTAACATGGCAATCCACCGTAATAAAATTCTTCGTTTACACAAAGATATCAAAAGGCATCGTCCATTATTCTCCCTAATGTTACAGCTTCAGAATGTGCAGCGAAAAGCTCTGTTTATATTGCAGCTGGATGGAGCACTTACCGCCGAGCGTCACATCCCAGATACGCTGTGCTTCACGAAGCAGCAGAGAAATGCCAAAAAATGGCAAAAAAAGAACCCCAACACATAAAAAACCCCACCCAAAATAACAAAAAACCACCTCCCCCATTAAAATGTCTCCCAAGATGCCCTTGCGTCCCACTGCCCCTCGGCAGGTTTCGGGCTCCGGGTGCCCTTCCCTGCTGATCCAGAGTGCTCGAGTTCCCTGAAGGGAGAAGGGTTCTCGCTGCCTCTGATTTCTGACGCCGCGTGGCGTTTGCCAACGAGGTCGTTCACTCTGCTGTGGAAGCGGTACGGGATTTGGAGGCTGCAGAATAAATTATCCAGCTTGCTTCCCACATGTGGAAGTGAGGTATTGAGAGCAAAACAAAGCTCAGCGTAAGCTTCTGTTTCTTCTTTTCTCCCCCTTTCCTCTTTTAGGATTGTTTGTGTTTGCTTGAGCTGCAGGGGAACTGGAAAGGCACTGGTACAAAGCCCCCATAAATACGTGTGCTCTATTTGTGTCTCCTCTGAGCTTTTTTTGGGGGGGAAAGAAAAGGCAGGCAGAGAAAGGGAAGGAGCTAACGACAAACTGAAACAGAGGAAGCTCCAGCTGAAGATGAGGAAGAACTTCTTCCCTCTGAGGGTGACGGAGCCCTGGCCCAGGCTGCCCAGGGAGGCTGTGGAGTCTCCTTCTCTGGAGATATTCAAGACCCACCTGGACAAGGTCCTCTACAACCTACTGTAGGTGACCCTGCTTGGGCAGGGGGTTGGGCTGGGTGACCCACAAAGGTCCCTTCCAACCCCAACCATGCTGTGATTCTGTGAATGATGGATTGCAAAGCACCACAGAGAATTTTTATCAGAGAACATTCTGGTGTGTGCTTGCAGCAGTCTCAGCGAATTTCCCTGAATGGAGAACGCGCGGCAGACGAGGTCCGGCCACGCTTTGCCACAGCGCCCACCAAAAGCACCCGCTGGAAGACACCTTCTGGGCAGTGAGCCCACGATGGGTACTTCAGCAAGTGCTCCTTACTGGGTGCTAGCAGGGGCTTTCAGCACTGCTTTTAAAACCAGGAGGGATATTTTGAAAGCCCCTTTTTTTTTTTGACAGTTCGTAAAATTTTTGTGGAGGTTTTATGTGCACGCATGGAACATATATTGTTAGGAATATGTTAAAAAGCTTACAGGTTTAATTTTGAGGATTAAAGAATAAACGTGGCGCTTAGAAATTGGTTACTAATTAAACCTTTCATCTAAAAGATACAAGAATCTTGGGGTTTTTTGTATATTGATGGGTGACATGATGATGAACAGTAATTTTTACTAACTTTAATATTATCACTCATTCAAGATAAGGGGCGATAAATTAATTATGTCCTGGAAATCAACATCGGGAACCTCTCCTCGTGGCAGGATCCTCCCTGCCCCAAGGGTCGTGTCCCCAGGTCGGCCACAGTCGTGTCAGCAGGTGGCTGGGGCTGTCCTCCTCCACCCAGATGTTCCCCCTCCACTCTCCCGCTTCCAGAGGGATTCCTCTTGCCACGAGGACTTCTCTTTGGACTCCATCCCAAATCCACACAGTTCGTGGAAAGATTCCTGCTAAGGTCAGCTGCTTTGGTTTGAGTCACTGCACGGAGGCACTCTTTAAATTTTGGGAGTTCAGAGTGGGGTCCTGAGCCTACGTCAGGTGTCAAGAGAGGTGGCAGGGACGGTGACAGCCACGGCAATGCCTGTGAAGGGACAGAGAGGCTTAAGCTCATTCTCTACCTTCCCCCTCCCGCATTTTAGGGATTTTTATGGAAAACACATTTTTAATGTATTCGATTGCATCTATGCAGGGGAGAAGTAGATTGGCATAAAGGTAAACAACTGGCAAATTATTCATAACTCAAAATCTGCCCGATGTCTTTTTGTTCCAAAATGTTAGAAATTAGAGACTGCTCACCAGATGTTATAAAAGAAATTACTAATTTAACTGCTAAACTGCTAAAAGGCTCACTCTGGTAATATTTTCCTGCAGAAAATGTCTGTGTCTTGTTAAATGTTTATTGAATACCGTAATTATATTACATTTGCTGTTAAACGATATTGACATTTTTGAATAAAAAGGGGGGGTTTTGTTGGTTGTTTTTTTTTTTAATCCAGGCAGGATCTATAATGTGAACATCTGGTTGCAACCTAATGTGTGGCATTGAAACAAAAAAAAAAAATCTCCCACCCTCAAAGAAAAAAGCTTTCTGCCAATGTTTTTCTCTGTGTATTATTTTTTCAAAGTAGCCCCGGCTTTTGTAGCACCAGCTATGATTAAGTACCAGGACTTTCTCACTATCAGCAAATGTTTAAAGGAAAGTAACCAGCAAAGCTTCAGCAAGCTGATGACTGGTGAAATAAGGATAAATTTAGCAATGAAACAGCTGTTTCTTGAGCAATAACCCAGCTGTTTGGCTTGGAGAATACCTGTTAGAGTTATTAATCATATTAAAAAGCAGAACAACCACCCCCCACACCCACCCCCCCAGTCTGGAAGGTATGAAACAGACATTTTCAGGGCTTTTTTTATAAAAAGGTGGCTTTGTCACTATAAGGAGTGTAAGGAAAAAAAGGAGGGGAGGGTTGGGAATCTTTTAGAAGTATATAGGGATTTACATAGGTGCATTTAATGTTGCTGCCATCTACCAATCAAGTTTCTTTTCCTCGTTTAGTGGATGATGCCCTTCTAAAACCCTTGAAAAATGCTCGTAGCGTAGCTTTTTCCGTATCCATTCCCTCCCCTCGATCTTCCTGTTGAATTTCTGGGAAGGGTTCAGATGTGATGTTGGCTAACTGCACCACTCAGCGTACGTTTATTTTTTCCCATTTCCCATTGGGTAATGGAAGACAGAAATTTGGCTCCCTTTGGCCTTGGGACCTATCCATAACTCAAAGAATGTGATTTCTACTGGAGGCTAGAGTAAGGAATACGTATAAAATTCAACCATCTAGCTGGAATGCTGCAGACAGACTTTCTTTTATAGGGTTTCCCTGTCACGCAGTAGATTTAATCCAGAGAAGCAGTCGATTACGGCACGCTTGCGCCGAAGAGACACGAGACACAACTCGAGTATTTAAATTGCAACTTGTGCTCTTCATAAAGGCGCTGCTGGCTGAGAACATCTTCAAAAGCAAAAGTGTCCTTGTATGTAGATAGGACCCAATCCTGGCCGCTGTATGTGCATAGAAAGTAACTCCAGTGGCTCCATTGTTATTCCAGGTGGTCCTGCGCCTCGCAGCTGGAACCACCACGAGAAAGACCTATGTACGTACGAAGCACATGCTTTTTGCACAATGCATTAATTCACTGAAAAGAGGACAGATACATTTGTTTTGGCTCCATGTTGGGGATTTTCTGACTTCGGGTATTTGAGTTTTCTTTTGCTTTATGTCCCTTTAAAGAATAACTAAATGGAATAAAACTCAGATATTTTAAACCTCTCGGACCTGAGCTACTTTTTTTTCAGCTGGAACCGAGCACTGCAGCGTTTTTTCATCAGAATGCAATATTTTGATGTGTCAGAATGAAATGTTTCATCTAGGGGAATGTGAATCAGAGAACAAAGACAATCTACTTAAGTTATACTTTTTTATTTATAGCGTCAATTCTTACAGAACCATCCATATGAACAGAAAGGTGTCTGCCAACAACAAAAATAGCTCAGATTTCCATCAAAGAATTAATTCTTGCATCGAAGGCTACGTGGACTACCATAGCTGAAATCTGCTCCCATTTATCGTGGTTTACATTTTTTGTATTGAGAGTAATCTGCCTGTTGCAGTGCAGAACGACTTGAGGGGCTGGCACCGCTCCCACCCAGCCGCGTGCGACGCAGGATGGACGCGCTCCCTTCCGCCCCGGGGCTGGACACACGTCCCACACCTTACTGGATATAAGCTTTCTCCTGCGACTTCTCCACTCTGCAGAAGGTTTTGGGAAGGAGGCAGTTAGGAGAGCACGTCCTGAGCCCTTTGTTGGCCACCAACAGCAACAATCTGTCAATGACTCCATGGCATCTGGCAGATATACTGCCTCATGGCTGAGCATAGGATAAAAACATGCTTGGACTCGGTAAATATTACACCAAGCTATTGTGTCCAGATACACACAAACAGCTCACTAAGACGAATCAGCACTAATACCAAGATAATTTTATAGATCAACAGAATCATTCTTAGCTTGCAAGAGGTATTTGTGTTTTCAGACTCTCCCTTTCCCCCAGAAACAACACCATGGCATAGCTTGAAGTCGTGTCTTCACTGCAAGGGCTTCTTGCAACCCAAAGAGAAGACTAAACCTGCATGGCAGGCAATGCCAAGGTCAGCATTAATTTCAGGCATCTCGGGGGGTGGAGTTTAAATCTGGTCCTTATGTTGGGGCTGCCAGAGGGTCGCGGTTCATCCTGTAGTGACTCGTACACTGGCACTACGGTACGTCGCGGAAAGCTGACACAAATGAGCCAGGGAAAAAGGTGCCATAGAAAAGACAGCAGTCAGTGAGGACCAAAGCTCGTCTCCATCACACGCTGTGTCACTCCACGTCCCCTTGCTGTATGGTTTCCACTGCTGCAGAGAAGCGAGTGGGCAGCGGGCATGCTTTGGCAGCGGGTGCCAGAGGCCCTGGCAGGCTCAGTGTGGGTTTCCCGCTGGCTTCTGGATAGGACATCAGCTACAGGAATAGAAAAATGGGTCTCAAGGTACCACCAATAGCAACAGATCTGATGTGTTGACCGTTTCTCCATTTGTTTCTCTCCTAGAGGAAAATTGAATGCTGGATATAATTTGACACTCTGCACTGTGTTTCTGCTGCTCTAAACTGGATATAGGAACATAAATGGCTTGGGAAAATGTCATCCCTTTCTCTGCAGGTAGGTGTCCATCAGCGCTGATATTGCACAACGTTTTTCCTGGGTTGATAGTGGAATTTAAAATGTGGTTTGTAAACTGAAATTTGCTACACTGAAGGCTTACCAGGGAGCCACCTAGGACTGAATGGTCTTAATGATAAAAGTAACTTCTGAGATACTGCAAAGCTTCATGGACTATTCAGCAGGGAATCGAACCACCAAGTTCCTAGAGACTCCCATCTGGTGCCTCCAGCAGGGCAAGGGAGAGGTGGGAAGTGGCAGGTCTGAAGTGCAGCCACACTGACTGGAGGTCAATTCATAGGCTGTGAAGCTGGCCACCTCACCTTGCTGCCTTGGGGTCCATCCTCTGCATTTCATAAAACTAACAGGAGCACCCACTAAATTCCAGCCCAGTTTCAATCCAGTTCCAATACTGAATTGGGCTGAAACTGGCCTGGAAGTTAGTGGGATAGGGGAAAGAAGGCGGTCTGACCAGACAGACAGCTCATCCCAGAAGCTTCATTTCTTTAGCATGCCTCACTAAAAATACTGCTCTAATTTCAGTGACATAGAATAAACACATAGATAGAGATAACTTACACAATTCTATAATTTCTTGATGGATTTTTAGATGTATAGGGAAAGATCCCATGCAAATCATCTTCATTTAAATTATAGTATAATAATATTATGTTATAATATCATTACTAAATCCTTCAACATCATAATTATTGTATTATAATTTTATATTTGGATGAGTTATAATTGTATTCATATATATGGATGTGCACATACATACACACTATGGATGTGTCTGTATGTATTTTACAGAAAGATAAACAGAAAAATCTTGATAATATTACCTACTTTAAAATGTTAAAAAAAAAAAAAAGAAAAAAACCCTTAATTCTCTAAGTGTAATCCTTGAGAAGATTTACTGGGCTTTGTTTCTGAACTTTCTTCACCTCTCTTGAGCAAATGTAGATGTCCATTTCTTTGAGGAGATGATACGATGTGTAAAAAGTTCTCAAGAACTTTTTAACCAGACAAATCATTGCTGAGCAGCTATCCAATGAGCCAAAAAGAGAATTAAGACCTTTGCCAGTACGTGAAACAAATCTGACAAATATCCTGCCAGAGTTCCCAAAGGACCCTTCCCGAAGGGCTGTTCAGTCTTTGTCGTCCATGGTATGGAGAAGCACAAGCATCTATTGCTACGTCGATGTGGACGTTTGCTCTTCATGGGGTGGGTCCTGGAACCAGAGGACAGTTTCTGTTCCCATCTCCCATCCAGAAGCTAGAGATTCTGCAATGGTCTGCCTACATGCCAGTCTAACAGGAGGCAACTAGTAAAAAATGTTAAGTTATTGCCATAAAATCATATTTTTTTCATCTCTAAGATCCCCTCTTTTGTGAAGTTAGGCATTCCAGCAAATTAGCACTATATTAGTCCATGAGAAAAACTGGAAACAATTCATTTATCTGTCGTTTCAGCCCCTTTTGTCCACATACTTCTAGGCTGATCACGGTCGGAAAGTCATTTTGCAGAACTTTGTGTTAGTGCATTGATTTCTAATGCACAGCTTTTTCTCTTCACCTTCCTTTCCCTCGTGTCTGGCCGGTTGAGAGCACCGTTTCTGTTGCCTGGCTGCATTCATGCAAAACAATTCCTTGTGAAATACTTGTGAATGCATCGCTGTTAATTACATTACAATGGGGACAGAATAGCCTCCAAACAGCGTGTATTTATTTTTAAAGGACTGTACCTTAGTAGCATTTATTACATCTCTGCCCCCTCATCTAAATTCTAACAATGTTTCATTAGTGTTCCTACTTATTTATTTACTTTTACAGAGCAAGGATGCAAAGTTAGGCTTCAGGACCCAAAGCTTTGTTTTATGTACAGTTCCCAAGTGCAGCTGAATCCAAGGAAAAATACACTAGAAGGTAGAAGGCAACAACTATTTGGAGCTTTTTTGGCTTGGATATTTTTTGTTCAGATACATTTTTATTTTCACGAAGAATTCAAACACGCTTGCTTGAACAAGGCCATCTGCAGGCTTTCTAAAGACGGTCATCTTGTTCTTTCAAGTCTCGATTCTTCAAAGACTTAAATCCATATTAAATGTTACACTTTGAGTTTGGTCTCATTGACTTAAAGAGGACTCCCTACCAAAGAGGCAAGCAGTGGGGTTGCAGTGGGAAGTCCCTGTTTGCCATTCTTGGTCAACAGCGGCATCAGAAGGACACAATGTGCCGTACAAAAGTGTATTGACCAGCAAGATGTCTGTCTGTCTGTCTGCCTCCTGGCTTCCCACTGCTGGAGCGAAAATCCCCAAACTGGTTCTGCATGGGGACTCATAAATTGGGACTCCTCTTGAGCGGGG
Organism: Opisthocomus hoazin; assembly: GCF_030867145.1. NCBI lineage: Eukaryota > Metazoa > Chordata > Aves > Opisthocomiformes > Opisthocomidae > Opisthocomus > Opisthocomus hoazin. Next base: position 107,618,725 of record NC_134416.1, read on the forward strand.
CAGATGACAGAGCCTGCGCAGGGGGGTCAGCGACTGCAGCCTTGTAGTTCACCTCCTTCTGCCATTTAGCTTGATGCAGCTAGGGATATTTTATTCTTTTTACCTGAAGAGTGGCGGCATGCTCTAAATTTTCTCTATTTTTTCAACTATTTTAGTCTAATAAAAGATAATGCCTCTCTCTACACACCTGGGCTTCGTTATACCCGTAGACTATCATAGCTGCAACATAACTTACAAAGCGAAATGCTTCTAAAAAATAACACGTCCATTTTTTTCTTTTGATTTTCTTATAAAGTTGAAGTGAAATGTCAACATTTTTATAATCCATGAGTACTGTGAGCAAAAGCAGGATGTAGAAACGTTGGTGGTCTGATCACTAATTGGTTTAAAAGGCAATAAAGATAGATTGTTTCTTTTCAGATGCTGCAGTCACTTTCTTTTCCTAACTCATAGTACTGCTAATCTCTTATAGCAGCAATAGTTCTACATGGGTCTGTCTCCTTGAAAAGGTCCTTATAAGGCTTTGTAGCTCCAAACCAGCTTTCTCTTAGTACCTACTTGTTCTTGGAAGAACCTTTTTTGTCATGCTATGCAAATGAAAAATTAAAGTTAATTCCTCTTCTTAGCACTCTGAGCCATTACATCTGTGAGCCAGGAGGACCAAGACACCCATGAATATGCAGTGAACTGCACTAGCACTGTAGTGTTAGAAGGAGCAAACGATGATACACAATCCTTCAAGTCAACAGAAGGACCACTGGGCATCCAGAGAAGGCCAAGCCGTTTCTCCATGTTCAGTTGTTTTGCAGGCACTGGGACAGAGGCAAGTTTGCATCTGAAATGAAACGCAGTGCACAGAATAATTGTACACCAGACATGACGTCAGAAGATCTGGATGGAAACAACTCTTCCTGCCTCCAAATCTAGTTCTGGGAGAACATCCTGCTGAAAGTCCACACGTAAGATCTTTAGAGTAGGGGTTGCTCTCTCTAGCACCATGGCTTTTGCTGGGAAGGCAAAAGCAATTGCATGCTTTTGGTCCGTAATGAAAGTAATAGGAAGCTGGTGGAGGTTTCGGATTCTTCTTTGAGTAAGAGGTGTTCATGACAGCTGGAATAAAAGAGAGTTTTTTGAAGGCCCTGAAGTCAGGTCAGAAGAGAAACTGATACCTGAAGCCGTCTCTGGTTTGGGTGCAAGTGGTGTAAACCAAGCCTCCAAGAATAAATGAGATGCCTAGGGCTGACCAGGTTTATGCTGTAGCAGAAGCACTGACAGCTAAACTAAGGGTTAGAATTAAAAAAAAAATCTGTCTTGGTTTATGAACTTCAGTCATGAACATTAACCTGACCTAACAATAGCCCTGCTCCAAAGGTCCCGTCCCAACTAAAGGTCACCCTGTGACTCTAAGTATGATCTTATGCTGTAGTGTCTTTTGCAATACTGATGAGCTATAAAAATTCCCAAGCTACAAACATTCTGCATCACGGGGGACTGTGTTTGTTCAACAGCCTCTAGCACGGTGGCCTGGGCAATAGCTTCATCAGATTCTACTTTGCTATTTTATTGTGCATGCTCCCTATTGCAGAGTCATTTTTAAATCTTGCAACCAAAAAGATTTGTTTCTGCAGCTTCTCATCTCCTCTTTTCTCTTGTTTCTTTTACCACATGTTGTATGTGCATACACAAAATGAGCACCACTCGCAATTCTTCATTACTTACATCATCTACGCACAGAGAGCTATCTGCCAGTTATGGCCTTTCGTTATAGAAACACAATTGTAGTCTGCAGAAATCTAGTGCTAAGCCTCATTTCTTTCTTTCAAGACTTGGAAGAACTTATAAATCATCAGAAAGGGAGCTAGCAAAGACCATATTAAGCCAGTATCAGCCTGATGTAAATACTTCTTTGACAGAGCCATCAACCCTCAAACCGTTACGCTCGCTGCTTATCCTCTAGTGTTGCAAAGCTATTTTGGCTAAAATATATGGAAATCTATAGAAATCCCTTTCACCTGGTATTGTGGTATCTTCAGGCACTTACATAGGAGGGTGGTCTCACGGTTACAGCATTGGACAAGAAGACAGAAGAGCTTGCTTCTTTCCCAGCCCTCACCCAGATTTTTCAGCAGGACTTTGAACAAGTCATCAAAGCTGGTAGAACTGGATGGACAGAATGTTGGCCAGAGTTCAGTATGGACAAAATCAGCAAGGGTAAGAAATGAGGGAGGCAAAACTTTCTCTGCCTCGGGCACCTACTCTCTTTGCCTTAAAGTAATGGGATGTACTTTACTGATTCTAAAGATGAAATTTAACTATCTCGTAGTTCTATCACTATAGTCAAGGAATGTTTTCTAGATTGTGCTGTATCGGTGGCTTTCTATGAACTTCTGCAGATAACCGTGTTTGCCTTTTCCTTGTCTTCCCCCCCCTTCTCTTTTAGACCTATCACTCTAAAATGCATTGCATTGTCTGGCATTAGAAAGATCAAACGGCTGAATCCATCAACTTCACATTTCACCATTGATAAAACAAGCCATAATTAGAGATTTACATGCTTATTCATTGCTATTTTTGCATAAATATATACATGCTTTTTTTTTCCTCAGTGCTTTTATAAGCCTCCAAATGAGGTTGATTCCTCCCGCTGAGAGATGTAATTGTTGGTGTGTGTTTTCCATGGGAACGATGAAAGCCAGCCAGAGTGACTGCTGAGTGAACTAGAGCAGCCCGGGATTATGATGAATGGCAGTCGTGAATGATCAGTGACTGATGCAAGCAAAACCTCACGGAGTCTGAAGCACCTATAATTAGAGGGACATGATACTTCAACTGAACATTTCCATGTCAAACATGGGACAAATATGATATTCGTCTGTAAGTACTGAAAGCTTTGGAGCGAGAAATTTGTTAGTCGCAGAACGGCGTGCGGTTCCTACGCAGCAAGGTGAATCACCCACTGTATAGCTCCAGCAGAACAGGGCTCGTTTACCCCAGGGCTGAATTAGGCCCTTGAGAACTAAAATGTTCAGAAACGTTCCTTCAGAGCTTGAGCTGACCCTGGTCACACAAAGTCCTCCCATTCCATTACGAAGTTTTGGTGTCATCACTAATCAAGAAGCGATCCTTGTCTCCTACAGCTCCTCATATCTGCTAGGCTCCACTCTGACGTACCTCAGGAAACATTACCCTGTGCTCAGGTTGCTGCCTGGAAATAACTTACTTGGCCCCTTGACTTTGAATCAATAGCTCGTTTTTTTTTTTATTTCTTGGCCCAGCAGAAGCTATGGCTCACAGATTACGGGGTGGTTACGTCAGGGTACGTCAGGCGGCAGCTGGAAAGCTTACCTCTAAGGACAGGATTTACAGAGCTGATGATCGTACTTAAAAGGATGTGACCCATACACAGGAAATCATGGAGATAAAGAAATCCTGCTTTTCTAGTAAAACTCATTTCTAGTGAAATCTAAGAGTTTCTGAGGCGTAACTCAAACCTGACTGTGAGCAAGAGTAGGCAATAACAGAACATCGCTTCTGGAGGAGAAACCAAGCAAGTCAAAGTAATTGGCTTTAATCAGAGGAGATGGAAAGTGGAGAGAATATTGGTTTTTGAAGGCAGAACATCGGGAGTGCAGACCTTTACCTCCTGCACAAAATAGTATGTATAATCAGAGTACTGGTGGCATAGAGTGGACCTTAGGTTCACCTCAGTCCTCATTTCCTGAGGTTCTTTTGACACCACTGAAGTATATTAAAGACAATCTTCTCTGGCAGTATTTCAAGAGAGAAAGGATATTATGACATGCAGCAAGAGCAGAGAAAAATAAATGATCATCAGTAACGTCCTTTTAACATTGTGTGTGTAAAGGGGGAGTGTGAGCATGTGCACACATGTAAGTAATCTGAATTTAAACTGATTTTGGATTAAATGCTGTCAGATGCACAAAATGAACAGAAAACACTGTTTCTGTTCTGCATTGCCCACAGTTGGGTAAGCTTGGCTGGAAACAACTCTAAGTAAAGCAAAATACTAGAAGAACAATTCATATTGGTGCCGTTCCTTTAGGAGAAACGGCTGGTAACCGGTTGTGGTGCTTCACGCAGGCTTTGCTACATCTCTTTTGCTTTGCCTCTCTAAAGGAAAATAGATCAGGGCCAGCACACTGTATACATTAGCAGGTTAACATACTGGGCCGTACTTGCACTTTATTGTAAATGTTTTTTGTACTTCTTCTGAGTCTGTGTTTACCTTGGGTATTTTCTTAGTTCACACATGTGAAATAACAGCTGGGACTTGCCAAAATATAGCAGTTGAGTGCTGTACATGTAGTAGCTTTAAAACTAACACAGGTGTCCTGGATCCCTTACGCAGAATAAACAGCAGCACACGATCAAGAGCGTCTGACTCCTCTCCTCTGGAAAGGACGTGTCTTGGAACGCCTGATCTGACAGCTGCTCTGGTCTCACAAGAAAGGTGCACCACATGGGTGACATGCTCTTGATTTGTACAAACAAGTAGACCACCTTCTTTTTTTTAATAGAAATGGAGCATCATAACCTGACTCTACCGATTTCCACCCTTCTTTTTTTCAAAGGAAAGGCAAGTACATTTAACGAGCTCAGTTCACTCCTGGGTCACACCAGGAGAGGAAGGACAAGACCTCCATCACCGGGAAGACCACCCAGAGAGAGGGAAGCTGCACTCGCCCAGGAGGGAGGTAGGGCAAGAAGATCCCAACGCTGTTCCTCCAGAGCCCAAGCCACGAGTACCAGCAGCCTCGCCCGCGGCAGCCGTGCAGAAGGGGCTGTTCCTCTTCAGTGTGAGTACCCCTCATTTCCCCTGTGCTGGCGAGGCTGCCTGCGAATAAGAAAACACAAACGCAAGGAGCCACTTGGGCTTTTTATGGTGGCTTTTTCTTTTGCTGGGAGTTTTTGTTACCATGATTTTACAGTGTTCTGCTGTTGCTCTATCTGAAATATCGGGGTGACCTTAGAGCAGCCTTCCAGTACCTGAAGGGGCCTACAGGAAGGATGGAGAGGGGCTTTTCACAAGGGTGTGTAGTGATAGCACAAGGGGGAACAGCTCTAAACTAAAAGAGGGCAGATTTAGATTAGATATTAGGAAGAAATTCTTCCCCATGAGGGTGGTGAGACACTGGCCCAGGTTGCCCAGAGAAGCTGTGGCTGCCCCCTCCCTGGCAGTGCTCAAGGCCAGGTTGGATGGAGCTCTGAGCACCCTGGGCTGGTGGCAGATGTCCCTGCTCATGGCAGGGGTGTTGGAACTAGATGATCTTTAAGGTCCCTTCCAACCCAAACCATTCTGTGATTCTATGAAAGAGAAATAAAATAGAACAGTAATGGCAGCTACTATACATGCAGAGGAGGATCTTGCCATGGGTTTGCACCGCCGTACCCAGCTGGGATTCAGTAAACACTCAAGAATCCCACTGATACTGCACAGAAGGAATGGGAATTGAGGACAAAATTTAGGGAATTTTGTTCTCAGCGCAGTTTTGGCTCCACAAACGTGACATACACAGAAGTGATATGCCCGGGGGGACACCTGTGCTATCTTGTTGCCTGCATCAGTGACTGGAAGAAGATAAACAAGCCCAGGCACACACAAGAAAGAGGAGCAGCTGGTTGCCTTTGCCAAAGCTGTATTGCTTTGCAAGGATACCATTCAGAGTAGCATCCAAAGTATTGTCAGTGAAGACACTCACTTGGCAAGGTGACTCAGGAGGAAGCTGCATTTTGCATAGGAATTTCATTGACCTACACTTTCTCACGAACGTGTATGATTCATCCTGTCTGTTAGGACAGAAATTGAGCTGTCAGAAAAGAACCGTCAATTCTCTGGAATCAATGTACTCAGTTTAAGAATTTATGAAACTGGACAGAGGTTTCCAATACTAAAAATATAGCTAATTTTGGCAAATGCATTTGCATTATTATCTCTAGCATATGACATCCAACGGAAGTATCTGGGGTTTTGCTGTCATAAAAATAAAAGCTGGGAATTTATTGCTAATTACACTATGAAAATGTTTTCCATAAAGAGTATAAAAAAGTTTCTTAGAAAGGGCTAATTATGTAAATGTCCAATGCCAAAAGACTTGTTTTCACTGCAGCGCTAACCTAAACTAAACTTCAGCCGTTGCCCATAGCTGCACGGGGTCTCCGTGCCTGAAAGGTCGGCTGCTTTTTCCAGCTGTATCAGTTGATCTGACGATAAATACTGCTTCTCCTTAGAGCTTACCTTGCTGTTTTTGCAGATATCACAGCTCAATAAATCTTCTTGAACGTTTTGTCCTCACCTTTCTGTGGAGGTAAAAGTGTCTCGGATTCAGATCTAGATTCCTGAATGCTTTTCTTGTAGATGCTGTATTTAGTTTCCCGCATTGTGCCTGGCCAGGCGAGGATTAGCACGGCATTAATAGATTGCAGGAGGATCAAGGAAGTGGATTGGAGCTGCTTCACAACCCAGAACATTGATGATCCTGATGGTAAACTCCCCTGCTTGGGGACATGAGATAAAGAAAGCAAGATTTAATGAACTGCTTTGAGAAAGGGCTAAAGCCAGCCTGTCTCCTGGTTTCCCTGGACATTTCAGCTATCCCTTGGGATAACTGTATTTTAATACAATGCCAGCTTTCTTTTTAATATGATCCTTGAAATTTCTTTTAGGCCACCTAAAATGTCATGACTTTTTCCTTCATCAATCAAAACATATTTTTTTTAACGGCAGGATGTTTGTTCAGTAGAGCTTGCTGTTTTTCTTTCATTGATTTTCTTTTTAACACGCGGTTGCTGAAAACTTAATTTTGAGTTTAGTCAGCTTTGTTCAAGACGCATTGCTGTTCCAGCTAGAATTTGTGGTCTGTTTTCTGCAGTCCGGTGGAAGGGACGTACGGCATGATGGATGGTGTTTGGAATGAAAAGCCGAGTGAATACAAGCACTACCAAAGCTGCTCTCTCGATCTGAGAAATCTCTTTCTTTGTTACTTCTTGATCACAAATTTAGAGCAACACATTGTTGGAAAAAATCCCCTCTGAAAAATAAACGCTACTTCAGATTTAGCAGTAAGATCCAACTTGTGTTTTTTGCCTTTTGTATAAAATCCTTGTGAACATAAAAACCTGTTGAAAGCAGGGAGATGGGATGTTCTTATCTTGACTTTATGCTCACTTATTAGTCTTTCTATATAAAATTCTTCCCCTGGACAATTTTGGTCATATCTATACTTAGTGTTGCCCACTCAATGTTAGTAGCAAGCACTGATTGCTGCTACTTTTTTATTCCTGCCTAGGAGAGCCCACACAGTCCCCTAATTCCTGACAGATTAATTTGCTGCCTTAGAAAACTGCATATAGTGGCCCAAATGCACAGTGCAAAGTTTTCAGCACGGCAAGAATGTATTATTACCATAGGTAATCTCCTGAAATCCAGCTATTTGGAGATTATTTCTTATTCTCAGATGGGAAAAAAGTGGCCAGCTTGTCCTGCATCAGGGTCCAGGGAAATGTGGTCCGTGGGCAGAAGGTCTCTGTGTGGTGGCAAAACCAGACTTTAGGTGATACCTCATACAAGGCTTTGGTGGGAATGTTGTGTCACTAATTCTTCCTTTCTGTCTAGTTTGGCTGCTGTGCTCCTTTTTTTTTGGCGATAATTCAGAGCAGGGCCCACGTGTGATTGCCAGGGTGTTCCCTTGGGCGGTGGCAGAGGCACACGTACCGCCAACGACTATTTCACGTCGTACTTTTGAGAGCTGTTGTCTGTATTCATACTGGAGGAAAATAAGCTGTAAGTGCCTAAGCACCACGCCAGCTTGGTTGGGCTTTAAGAAATGAGGAACCGTAGGGCACAGCCCGCTTCTCGTACCCGCTGTGCAGAGTAAAACAAATTTAAAATAGACGTGCGCTGCCTCCACGCTGTTAGCAGCTGGCACGCTTCGGAGAGGGCGCAGATGGCGTTCCTGAAGCTATGATTTTTGGTCTGTGTTCCCAGGTCACACAGAAAGCGAGCACGGTGCCAGCAGGGCTGATGTCACGGGGTCAGGTCTGCGCACCCAGAGACACGGCAGAGGGGCCAGGACTGAAACGCGCTGACCGGAAGGGACGCGGCTCTGTAGCTGCAGGACGGTGACACCTGGGGACCTCCACATGGGGTGTATCTTCTCCATGTTCCTGCTCAGTTGCGTGAGTATATGTGGCCTTGAAAAACATTGTAGTGTTTGAGACTGGAAGATACTAATGAAGCAGGATCTTGCAACACCATATTGATTTGCATGCTTAATTTAAATGCTGTAATTGCCTGCCCGGCGGCTGAATTAGTGTGGCACGAAATTAGCATGAAAGACTGCAAGTCCCAGCTGTAAAGCAATCAAACGAACTGTCTTTTCCACAAGCACATTTAGCTTCGAGAGGCTGAATTCTCAGCTGGCGGGAACCTGTATGGCCCCTCGTTCCAGATGTGGCTCTGCACCAGCTGCGAATCTGGCCCCAGTAGCTTTATGCCTCCTACCCTAGCAGTGCCGCTTGGTAAAAACGGGGTGACGACCTTACATGTAGGCAAAACGTTAGGTCGTGAGGTCTCAGAGGTCCTGCAGGAGCAATCATACCTTCCAAGCAATTGGAAGGCTGGAGAAGTCAAAGCACGCCGACCCAACAGCATAACCTTGAAAATACAGTGAAAAATAAGGGAGTTAATGAATTGCTGAGCACAGGCAGATCTGGCCCCCGTACCTGCACAAGGGGTTGCTAGCCGATGTGATTATCTTGCCGATGACACAGAAATCTGCTGGGGAAGAAGCTGTGCCTGAACCATCACTCCAACCCTGCCAGGTTCCCCACGACACCTCTCCCCTCACATCCCCACTCTCCTCCTCCTCTGCCAGTGCTGGTTGCCTGTGAGGGACAGGAACATGTGAACCCGCCATCTCACTCGAGGGAGTGTCACCACGAGCCAGGAGCTTCCCAAGGGACCAGCACCAGTGGCTTCCCAGAGCAGCTCCTGTCACTGATTTCAGGAGGGTCCACTGCTGCTCTCCAAAAAATGCATTTCTAGCCTTCACGGCTGCAGAGGAGAACGTTGAAAACTGAATTCCCAACAGCTCGAGAAACAGAGGATAAATCAAAGGAACCCCATTTTGAAGTCAGAGCTGCTTTGGTTTTGCTTTCTTGCTTTCCCTCCAGCTGCAGCTGAACCCCAGGGCTGCTGCTTTGCAAACAAGGGGCAGCTGCTGGGGCTGGTGAGCGGCGCTGGGGCGAGCTGGGCCTCTCCTCCTCCTCCTCCTCCTCCTCCTCCTCTTCTTTCTCTTCATAAACTGAAGCAGAGGAAGCTCCAACTGAACCCGAGGAAGAACTTCTTCCCTCTGAGGGTGACGGAGCCCTGGCCCAGGCTGCCCAGGGAGGCTGTGGAGTCTCCTTCTCTGGAGATATTCCAGCCCCACCTGGACAAGGTCCTGTGCAGCCTGCTCTGGGTGACCCTGCTTCAGCAGGGGGTTGGGCTGGGTGACCCACAGAGGTCCCTTCCAACCCCTACTATTCTGTGATTCTGTGAGCTGGGCCTCTCCTCCTCCTCCTCCTCCTCCTCCTCCTGCTCCTCCTCTTATTTCTCTTCACAAACTGAAGGAGAGGAAGTTCCGTCTGAAGATGAGGAAGAACTTCTTCCCTCTGAGGGTGACGGAGCCCTGGCCCAGGCTGCCCAGGGAGGCTGTGGAGTCTCCTTCTCTGGAGATATTCCAGCCCTGCCTGGACAAGGTCCTGTGCAGCCTGCTCTGGGTGACCCTGCTTGGGCAGGGGGTTGGGCTGGGTGACCACAGAGGTCCCTGCCAACCCCTACCATGCTGTGATTCTATGATTCCCCCTGCCCACCCCAGACCTGCGAGCAGTGGATGAGGCAAGAAGCCCTCCAGCACCACCCCGCAGCCGGGAGCAGGGGACTGGAGGAGGCTCAGTGCCACGACGGGGACCCCGCCGACGCGGCTGCGTGCTCCGGGCTGGACCTCGTCGGGCTCCTTCCCCGAGGCGCTTCTGTCCGTGGACACGCGAGCCCGACGCTCGCTCTCAGAAAAGGCTTTCGGACGCAGCCCCGAAGAGGAAAGAGGAAGTTTTGAAAGGTGGGATCTGAGGCGAGGAAGTGACTCACGGGCTGAAAGCGCGACGGGCAGGGAGCGACATCCAATGGGATCCTGGGGTGCACCAAGAAGAGTGTGGCCAGTAGGACGAGGGAGGTTCTCCTTCCCCTCTACACTGCCCTGGTGAGGCCCCATCTGGAGTACTGTGTCCAGTTCTGGGCTCCCCAGTTCAAGAAAGATGAAGAGCTACTGGAGAGAGTCCAGCGGAGGGCTACGAGGATGAGGAGGGGACTGGAACATCTGCCCTACGAGGAGAGGCTGAGGGAGCTGGGCTTGTTCAGCCTGGAGAAGAGAAGGCTGCGAGGGGACCTTATAAATGCCTACAAACATCTGCAGGGTGGGTGTCAGGAGGATGAGGCCAAGCTCTTTCCAGTGGTGCCCAGTGACAGGACAAGGGGCAATGGGCACAAACTGAGGCACAGGAAGTTCCGTCTGAACCCGAGGAAGAACTTCTTCCCTCTGAGGATGACGGAGCCCTGGCCCAGGCTGCCCAGGGAGGTTGTGGAGTCTCCTTCTCTGGAGATATTCAAGCCCCGCCTGGACAAGGTCCTGTGCAGCCTGCTCTGGGTGACCCTGCTTGGGCAGGGGGTTGGACTGGGTGACCCACAGAGGTCCCTTCCAACCCCTACTATTCTGTGATTCTGTGATTCTGTGATTCTGTGCCGAGCCGTGGGAATGGGGGCGAGGAAGGAGCCCGAGGCGGGGGGAGCCGAGCTTGGGGAGCAGCTACAGCCCCACGCTTGCCTCCTGGGCGCGGGACCGTGACCGTGTCCCCCGCAGCCAGCTCCCAGACTGCCTGGCCGCCCCACGCTGCGGGTCGGAGGCGACTCGGCTGCCATTTGGGTGAAGAATAAGAGCTTTTTGCCCTCGTTTTCCACTTCGCAAACGGCCGCCTTTCATCACTTTAAAGCAGTAAGAGCGGCTGCGCGTTGGGTTTTATGGTGGTTCACGAGAGATGTGACGTGAGAGTCATCTTTGGGGCTTCCACAGTGGCCCGATGCAGAGCTTCATCAGGGTGGACTTCTCTCCACCGATGGGTGCCCGTTTTTACCCGACCGAGGCGCGAGCTCTCTCCCTGCACCCTCTTCTGCACCTTGCAGCCTGTGCTGCCTCCGGTAGAACGAGTTTTCTGTCCTGATGAGGAAGCTCTAATGGTCAGGACTTTGTGAAAACTAGACGAGGAATTTCCTGGCTTTCAAACAATTTCCCACTTAATGATGACGTTCTAATAATATCTTTTTTTTTAATTAACTGATCTCTACTTGATCCCTCACATGCAGAGTACTCGAATAATAAACTGGCTGTACCTCTGTACCGTGTCTCCTAGAAAGGAAGGGAGGCCAGAGACAGCGTGATGTTACCTTTCATTCCTTTCACCTATTTGTTACTTATTTATATTTAAGGAGTTGTCCTCTGGACAAAGTAAGGTAGATGAGATGAGAGTGCTCATTTTGAACGTTGAATTAGACCCTTTTTGTTGAGATCAGTAGTGTTACAGGACTCACCCACCACTGTGGTCGAGATGTGCACTGCGGGAATGCTACCAACCCAAGTCTGACTGGCTTTTGCTTTGTGGCATTCACTACTCTGTCTGTAACGAGTGTGTAAACTGCGTTGCGTATTAGTTAAGCACTTCAGGCATTGTTTAAAGCATCTTCTTCCCCAGAGGACTACAGAGCTAGAAATGGGAAAGAAATATTTCCTCCATCGCTGAGGTCACAGGAGTGGAATTAAAACAAATGGTAAGTTTTGCTGTAAAAGCTGAAAATAACGCTCTACAATTACATCTGCAAAAGCTGTAGGTAATTACATCCCGTGTGCACTTCCAGCACCAAAGTGTCCCGGAGACACACAGCCCCTTGCAGACAGCTTTAGCCGGTTATTAGTTGAAGCTTGGTTTGAAAAATGTTGGAACTGAAACCTGTGACTATTCGTCAAGGGAAAGATGTGTGCAAGATGTCTTTTCTTCTACGCCCAGAAAAAAAGCGGTGTGCTGTAGAGCCTTCCCAGAGAGTTAATCAGGGTTAAGATTCAGTTCTTGGCTGGAGCAAATGGAGCTCATCTAATCTTCATTAATTCTACTGGGTTGTTTAAAGAAACAGCGTTTCCATGTGTCAGGTCCTGCTGTCGGCTCTTACCTTCTGTCCGTTTTCCTCTTAGGCTTTTCTGTACTTGAAGCTTTGCATTTTTTCCCATCTCTATAAAACCAGGACACGCATCCTGTAGATACTGACCTGGGAAGGGCAAACAAATTCTATGCCTTGTGCTGTATTGTCATGCCAAACTTCTCGGGCTTTTCCTAGGATCTGCTTTTGGTTTAGTCAGACCCTACTGAACTTCTGGAAGAATCTTCATATTAGGTAACAGTAGTAAGGAATCATGACTTACAATTGGTATTTTTAGCCTTCTCTCCCAAGTACCCAATCATTGGGTCTGGTAAGTCCATTTGGACCATCTGCACGGTTCTTATTTTGTATCCTAGTCAAGGTAACACTTCGATCAAGCCATGACCAGCTGATGGATAGCCAAATTTGCAGTGTGTCTCACAGTATGTCAGTCCAGTTTTTGAAGCACTTCTCTGTGACAGTCACTGCATTCCCTAGCATTTAAAGTGCAGGATCACTTGTAGGATCACCCCACTGCTTCACCACACCGTGCTCCTCACTCATCCAACGAATCGGCTTCTCCCCAGTGACTGCCTTAGCCATCAGCACTTACAAGGGAGCGAGGGCAATCGTGTGAAGCATCACTCATGTTTTCATGCACCTGATGGTGTTACACAGACGCAGCAGCAGAGCTCAAGAGCATGTTCCTAAATGATTATGTGCTGTATGGTATTTGGCTGCCTACATGATTTCATTGCCACCTCTAAACGCGTCTCTTTTGGCATACTCGAACTATTATGAGTTGCATTAATAATTGTCAGGACCAAATTTAAAAGGCTCTTTTAACATAGTTCTGTGTGTATCAAGTGCCACTGTCCAGAAATTTTGCATCTGTGGGGATCTCAGTGAATCAGCAATTGGCGTGTTTCTTTGAAACCCAAAGGACAAGGGGCAACGGGCACAAACTGAAGCAGAGGAAGTTCCACCTGAACATGAGGAAGAACTTCTTCCCTCTGAGGGTGACGGGGCCCTGGCCCAGGCTGCCCAGGGAGGCTGTGGAGTCTCCTTCTCTGGAGATATTCAAGATCTGTCTGGACAAGGTCCTGTGCAGCCTGCTCTGGGTGACCCTGCTTGGGCAGGGGGGGTTGGGCTGGGTGACCCACAGAGGTCCCTGCCAACCCCGACCATTCTGTGATTCTGTGACAGCTCAATCCTTACCACCTCTTTTCGCTGCCAACCCCAAGACGCCTTCCTTGGATTTCTGGGAGGTCTGGGCTCCCTCTGGTGGTTTCTGAGACCCGGAGAACCAGCAGAGGAACATAAACCAAAAAGCCAGGCGGTTTGTGCAGAAGTTGTTGACTGTTTGCAGAAGGCTGCGTGCCTAACGCCTCCCCTGTCTGTCACCACGCTTGTTTTGAAGTCGGGCTGCTTTTTTAATGGAGGCATTTTACTGCGGTGATGTATCTTGAGAGAGGGGACACGCGGATGGATATGTCACAGAGCAATGAGGTAGATAATTCTGCTGAGGTGCTGTGCGGTAAACCCTCGTGAACGGCTTCACCAGCAATGTGTCTGCTAGCTCTTCATCTCCTTCTCCCACCAGTTCTTCATCCCCTGCACTGGATTTGAAATGACTCCGTAGCTATTCACTGTAGAAAAACACCATTAAATTATTTTTTTTCATGGTAGCTACTGTGAAAACTAAAGATAACATGAATGAAGAGTCAGACTCCACTCTGAAATAGCCGTTTTCTCAATGTAGCATTTATAACTGGAGGCTGGAGGGGAAAGAAAACATTGATGTAAACAACGAGTTTCTCTTTGTCCCCAGGCTCAAATGCATGGACATGCCTTTCCCTGGTGGAAAGAGAACTTGTGCAGGAACGTTCCACATTAATTCACAGCTAATTACAAACATACAGAACCCGCAAGGTGAAAACTGCTTGTCCTGGGACAAACTGGTGTCCCTGGGACAGTCCCCCCAGCCTTCACCATGGTCACTTCCCAGGTTTGTTTTTTTTTTTTCCCAGGGCAATGGCGTGATGGTCTGGAGAGGAAAATGGGGAACGGCCTTTGATCCGCAGGAGTCCAGAGGCACCGTGACTAAACTTCCGACAGATTTTCCTGCCTTCTAAAGCAGAAAAGTTGTTTTTTTTCCATTGTGTTTGACACAAACAATGTTTGTAGGGAAGGAAAGAAGGGAAGAAGACTTAGAACTGAAAAAGAGTTTTACCTGTGCAAAGGTGTGTGGTTGCATTCAAAACACCTCTGAATTACCGTAGATTTTTGGCTGACTAATTTGATCCCTCTGTCCCATTTGATTAAAATTCAGGAAGCAAATCTGTTGCGTTAAACTAACATGACTTCCACCATTTTTATTTTGATTGCATTAAGCAGATATTATTGGATAATTTGGTCACTGGCCATAGGAAAATGCCATTTAATTTATTATTAGAGTCAAATTTGGAGTCAGAATAAGGCTCTGAACCGGATTATGTCATGTCATAAGGGATAAGCAAAATCCTGGCGCCGTGACAGAAACGGCAACGCTCCCATTTCCCTCCATGGAACCAGGATTTTTACCCAAATGACTTAACTAAAAGTCTTGTTGTTCCACTCTACGTGTAGAATTAGATTTCTAAAATCTGCAGGTGGTTCCCATGAGGCGGTCCTCTGCTTGTGAGCGTGTTACAGGTGTTATCTGCATATTACAATTAGGAAATGTGTGCCTTTTTTTGTTTTTTTAATTATAGATTTTACTCCACCTAAGGATTTTGTTCAATATTCGAAGTTTCTGTCCCGAGTGCCACCAAAGGGCTCAGTCCTGCAAGGTGCTGAGCACGCTGGCTCCCACCCAGCAAGGCACTTACGCACGCCCTTAATCTTAAACACAGGTCTGATCCCCAGGACTTCACCAAAGAGAAGCTCAAGAGCGCAGTACCCTGCAGATGCGACCCCAAACCTCGTCTCCATTGGTCTTCTGCAGAGCTTCCGTAGTTTTGTTATAGTAATATGGTAAGAATTAAGCCAATGGCATTTAAGGTATTGTTTTAAAAATACTGCACAAAGATAATACACGCTGTATCCTACAGTAGATCAGTTTTCAAACCAGGAAAATGAAGTTTTCTGCAAGCTTCAGCTCCTTTGTTTTTTCGTACAATAGGGAACTCTCTTGTAGCATCTTACGTGGTTTTGATTATAGAATTTGTGATTCTTTAAATATTTATTCTTCAGCAGTTAAGAAACTTGGTGAAGGGGAACTTTATAAACATTTATCACGGATCGAGTGTCCATGTGGAAAGGAAATGAGGCGCTCTCTTCCTACAGGGAAGAAGAACCTTTCCATAAAAGCTGTGGCTTCAGTTCGGCTGTGCATCTTGATTCAGGACAACGATCAAGCGCACAAAACCAGCCTTACGAGCACGTCCACGTTCTGTAAACGTCATCCAGGCTCCCCAAAACACATAGGCGCTGCCCTGAATTGGTGCCTATTCCACTTAGCTGCCCACGGATCGCGTCAGCAGTATCAGATGAGCCGTTCAGCATTCACAACACGCAGCGCTCCAGAAGACGGATGAGCAAACTCTCCCTTCGCCACCCGAAAGGTTTGTTTGCTTTGCGGTGATTGACAGCGGTGTCATATGAAATACCACCGGGTAAATTCTATCTGATTAAATAATTAACACGTACCACCAAAAAATGTACCATTATGTGGGAAAACAAATTAAAACGCCCCAAATTCCCTCCACTTCCTTCCTTGCTCTGTTAATTGCTCTTTCGTAGGCAACTGACACAATTATTGACTTTAAACTAAAAAGGTTCCAGGGTAGGTACGGTACTTGGAACTTAAAATATTCTGTACTGATTAAAATTTGTAAGCAGCTTACTTGAAACAGCTTCCCTGAGAAGGGGTGGAAAGCGCATCACTCGATGGTCACCAAGCAGTTTTCAGCATATTCGGTCCCACAGAACTTTTCCTAGGGAGGGGCTGGAACTGCAAGGAGATTGTTTCTGCCTCCTAACGCACATCATGAGGGTCCCTTCTTGTGGCCCGGGTTTTCCAGGCTCTATCTGGGCAGAATTCCCAGCATCTCCCCTACGAGGAGAGGCTGAGGGAGCTGGGCTTGTTCAGCCTGAAGAAGAGAAGGCTGAGAGGGGACCTTATAAATGCTTACAAATATCTGCAGGGTGGGTGTCAGGAGGATGGGGCCAAGCTCTTTTCAGTGGTGCCCAGCGACAGGACAAGGGGCAACAGGCACAAACTGAAGCAGAGGAAGCTCCAGCTGAACACGAGGAAGAACTTCTTCCCTCTGAGGGTGACGGAGCCCTGGCCCAGGCTGCCCAGGGAGGCTGTGGAGTCTCCTTCTCTGGAGATATTCCAGCCCCGCCTGGACAAGGTCCTGTGCAGCCTGCTCTGGGTGACCCTGCTTGGGCAGGGGGTTGGGCTGGGTGACCCACAGAGGTCCCTGCCAACCCCGACCATTCTGTGATTCTGTGATATTCCAGGCTCAATAGCCTCTTGCCCTCAGCTTTTTCTCTTGTATGACAAGCACGATCAAATAGACAGAAACCAAGCAAAACGATACCCACAAAATCTGGCCGCACAGCCTACGGAAAGAACTTGTCTGGACACAACGGGAAAGCAGGGCATGCAGCATGCTGCTGGTGAAGCACGGATAAAGCAAAACAGGAGGAGGTTTGTAGAGAAAGGCTGGCTGGATTCTTAGCTGGATTGGTCTTTAAGTTTCTTTCCGTTTTCATTTTGTTCAGGATGAAGTTCTGGGGCAGCCCCTTCTGTTGTCCACGGGAGCCCTTCCTCTGACTCGCGGAAAGAGATGTAATGCCGCCTGTTGTGCTTTTTAGTTTTTCATTTTCTGAAGTGTTTTGTCCAACTCGGTCCTCAGGTATCTTCCAAACACCACTTTGTCTGCAAAGGCTGTGCTGGAACCCAAGAGTCTCGTTCCTGAGGCTGCGCGCGTCGCTTCATCGGGCAGCATTTCTGGCTTCAGGGCAGATTTACTCTGAAAGTGGCATCACTTCACCTTGGTCAGTACCCGTTGACGGTGTTACTCCAGGCAAGCCTGACCTGTTGAGACGTAACGTTTCTCATAGTAGTTTCCCAAACTAGTGAGGCTACTGCTATTTCAGGTGGCTTAAAACTATGGGCACAGTTTGTACTTTGAATGTTTAATAAGCTTAAAACATGAAATATATAATGCAGCTTGAACTTTGTAGTGTTATTTCATCACCGAAAAAGCAAAGTCTTGAGGCTCAGCAATTGCCTTTGTCAGAATGTAAATTCCAGGCTGTAATACCCAGGCTGCATGTTTCAGGAAATCAGCATTAACCTATTAGCATGCCGTTTTCCTTGGAGAGGAGCCATCCTCACACTGAGCCCCTATTGCTGCTTCAGACCTTCCTGTCACTGTTCCGTCTCCTCGACCCAGCCTTAGGCTGCCTTTGACGGTTCTCCAGCCATTTCCTGCACACTGCACCAGCACTAATTGAAAATTTGGGTGGCCTTGCTTATTTATTTTCCTGGAATGTAGTGGGTTATATTTTCACGGCACTTTCTCAGCAGTGCAACGTTTCAATTTCAAAACCGCTGCAATATGAGGAAAAGTACCCCCCAAAATTAAAAAAATAACAATAAAACCCAGCATACCTTTGATTAATTTTTACAGTAGTTCTTTTGTAAAAATATATAACGGAAAAAGAATTCAGTGTTGCTTTTGTCTCTCAAGATCAGAGGCAAGAGCAGCAATTTAAATGCGTGTACAAGATGCTAACACGCGGACACGACGAGGCATGAAACTTGAAATGTGCAGATGCCGTGGAAATGAAAAGATAACACAACGTGTGTTCTTTGCAAGCCTTGCAGAGTTCAAGAGCTGCATAACGCGTGTGTGGAGGTGAGAGAGCAGCAGCCCCCCTGCACGCCAGGAACGTTCTAGCTATGTCTGGATGTGCCATTGGCACTGGCACTGTGCTTTGCCTCCCTGGATGGCTGCAGGAATGGAATTCCACAGCAGCCAGGGTCAGTGGGTCACTGGGACCTCTGTGCGTGGAGGTGCCTGTGCTTGGGTGCGAGCGGCTGCCTTAGATTTCAACTTTCGATCAAATATTTTCACCAATCCCTCCCCAAAATTTCAAACCAACATAATTTTTTTTCTCTTCTTGCTGAATTATTTTGTTTTATTGCCATTTTTTTCTGTGTGCAAAAATTTAAGGTTGGTGAAACCAAGTCAACACCAACAAATAACACCCTATTTGTTTTATTCCAAATACACCAAGTGCAACTGTTGAAGCCTTTCGGCAATCATGTTTTGTTCCTTGGAATGCAGGCATAAGGAAATGTTTAACATTAAATATGCCATTAAGATGCTGGACTAAAGATAGAGTCTGTTTTTACCTACAGGCACACACCTTGAGGATTACCCAACTATTTGAATTTATAGATGCTTCAGAACGGAGACAAAACCGGAGGCCGAAAGGAAAAGAAAATTTCAAAAAGAAAATGTCTGCTCCTATTTCTGAGATTTTTAGGATGCCATTTTGGGGGTTTACTTATAACTCTGAAATTTGGTGGCTTTTTAGTCAAGCACCAAACATTTTCTTGTAAATGAGGAAAATAACAGAATAAGCAGGGTTTGTGGTTTTTTGTTTGTTGTGGGGTTTTGTTGCTGTTGTGTTTTTTGAACAGAGACAGTCTCAAATCAAAGCATCAGCCCTAGCATTCCCTCATTTCCCTTCCCTTCTTTGAAAAGTCTACATTTCCCCACTGGGCAAGTTCAGATTTGGGGTGGACCTCTCCAGTCTGTTCCAGCTCCTATTTCCAAACTCCCTCACCACATTTCTCAGGGAGAAGGCTGACTTTGGCAGTTGAGAAGCGTCCCACGCTAAGGGCAGTGCAGCAATCCATCAACGCGTCTCTCATGCTGTGCCTTGTTCTGGTTAACAGCGAGTTCTGGTCCAGCTGGATGTGGCACGGGGGCTGGGCTAGATGACCTCTAAAGGTCCCCTCCAACCCAAAGCATTCTGTGATTCCAAGACGGTGCTCCCCTGGCCCCGTCTCTGCCCATCGAGGGTTTCTGCCCCTCGTCGAGGACGCGGCCACACCGTCAGCTTGGCGTTTGGTGCAGCAGAGGCACAGCACGGAACAGGAGGGACTGTGTGGTGGGCACAGGGGGCCCTTCTAAAAGTGGGTTTGCTGCCCATAGAGGAAATTCTTGTTGTATAATCACCAGAGCATAATCTGCTTTAGAAGATCCTTCCTCCAGGCTTTCTCCTTCATCGCCGGTAAGAGAGCACCAAGGGGTGCTGGGTTGGGGTGGCTGCGCTCTGGAGGAGACAGCAGACGCTTTAGCTGCAGGTTGGATCTCTCACCGTCCTGCACAGTAACTACCACATTCACGAATGGCCATCAATGTACTCACTCTGATTCTGATTTTGTACTTTTTCCACAAATACTCCTTTAAAGAGAACACCAGGATTTCTGTTAGATCACGACTGATGTTGTCTTTAACTGCAGCTGATAGCTTTGGAAAATGGAAATTATTCGAGCCAGTTTTCGCATGCCATTTTTCTTCTGTTGCTCGAAATACTTGCAGAAGCCAAAAAATTGTTTAATCCCACCGCTTGCTCGTCACGGAATCATGACACAGGTCCTAAGTGGGCAAATACAAGGGCAGCAGCATAGAAGGCTAGCCAGCACGTCGCAAGAGCCCAGCACAAGCCTGGTCCTGACACCGAGAGCCGCACAGGGCTGGAAGGCACCTTACGAACCTGCCTGGTGTGTCCTGCCTCTGAAGGCAGGGCTGGCTGTAGCACCAGGGATAGCATGGTTCCTGCAGGTGCTGTAGCTACCCAGTTCTTACCTGCCTCCAGAGAAGGAGGTTCAGCCCATTACCTGATCAACCTGTACCAGTATTTCACGGTCCCTAGTGTTACAGTTCTTCACCTGAATGGTCTGTGCTCCCGTGTCTCCTAATTCTTGTCTTGTCCCTCCTAGGTAAGGGTAACTGACTCTCAGCCACTGCTGTGGGAGTTTTGTCAGACCTTCAGAAGCGGGGGAATATTGCCCACAAGTCGGATTTGGATGCGCAAAACACAATAAACAATAATAATAATAATAATAATAATAATAATAAACAAGCAGAAACAGGACAGAATATTTGTTATAACTATGTTCAGATATGAGCCATAATGTATATTTTAAAATGCGTGTCTCAAAGTAGGTCCTGAAAGTGTCTGATGGGCACTTGGCCCTTTTGAAACAACAGCTCTGAAATCTGTGATGCGCTTGAGTAATTTTACCACTATGACCAGTCCGGCCACCGCAACGGGGCACGTCAGGAGAACGAAGTGAGTCAGGGTCTCGGCTGCGGGCAGAACGGGACCGGGGGTGGTCGTACAAGGCTGAGTCCAACAGCGGGCTACTTAATGTGCATGCTTAATTGTAAGTATTTGAGTTCAGTTCTTCTGGTAAAGTGAATAATAGACCTCAATGTGTTTTAAAGTTAATGGGAACGCGTTAAGTGCTTTCCTGGATCACAGCCAGAGTGCTCAGCACATTGCAGGGCTAAATTCGGATTTAACAGTCTAAATTCAGGCCCCTGTGTTTTAAAACACTGACCAAAATTCTTTTCAGAAATTTCTGTGCAAATTGCTATGGATCTGAAGTCAAAGCCAAACACCTCTCTCATGTAAATGTACTGCTGCGTCTAAGAATAAATGTCAATAAGGAACTAGAACTGTAGTTCATTAAAATCAAATATTGTTATGCATTTAATGGGTTTCAGATTAAGCTGTCTGATCTGGTACCTTTGATCGTACATTTAGGGCATAGATCAAAATTCACATTTTAATGTTAATTGCTTGTCTGATATATTAAAATAATTTTTGTCTCTAAAAGGAACTTCATAATTATACCTAATTGATGTAAAATGCAACCTCTTGCTAACAGCATACAGTTGTGATACTAATTTCAACATAAATTTTTGAAAAAGTTAATTTTTGAAGGAACAATTATACTTGGCCCAGATTGTATAATTGAACTAACCGCTTTTTGCCTTTCTTGTTTCCTTTTCCCCAGCCCTATTTTGTAATTTTCCCTTCCTTTTTCACCATAGGAAAATTGGAGATGAGGAAGACGGGAGGAAGAACAGAGGAAAGAAGAAGAGAGAGCCAGACAGGGAAACTTAGGAAGAAAAAAAAAATACAGTCAAGAAGGGGTTTAGAAATAGATGGAATCTTTATTTGTGATATTAAATACAAAAAACCCTGTATCATTTCCTTTGAAATAAATGTGGTTTTGCAAATATGTGTGTATGTGATACACTTATTGTATTATCAGACCTGATTATTTCTCGTTCTGTATCAATTTCCAAAAAAGAGCCCGCATTGTTGTACATAGTGAGCAGCTGTAATGGCAAAATGGATCTGTCTCTGAAAAGTATGTAAAATAAAGCCACATTCCTGCAAGAAATTGCACATACACATGAAATCACAAGCTGGTAGGCACTCTGACAAGCAAACACTGGCAGTGGCAAAACCCAGCCCACCCTGGGCTGCTGGTCACGGCGTCTCTCTGCAGACACACGTCAGCAGAGCCACTGACTGGGGCAAGTGAGGGAAAACACTTGGCTCCAGGGTACGGCTCAATTCAGAGCAGGAGATCTGACCTCTGCCCTCACTCGACACGATTTCGGAAGCCTGTGAAAAAATCTCTCATGAACAGCTTTTCCCCGCTTGTTCCCAGCAGCATGGAAATGCAAGCTGTTGTGCCAGAGTTTGGTCTTGTGCAGAAGAGGGACGGAATTTCACCGGGAATTTCAGGGACAAAAACTCTCAAATGGGGTTTGAAAAGTTTGTGTTTTTTTTTTCCTTTGAGAAAGAAATGAGGCAAAATTTGAAGCTGATTTAGGTTTCAACTTCCTCCCCCCCATCTATTATTTTAAGATACATGCAGTAGACGAAGGTTGGTTCCAAGTAGTATTTAAACCGATGTAACTTAGTAGCGACACCCTTGACAGCAATGCGGTATACAGCATTCAGTATTTTTAGCTGCACATAGTAATTTAATAATTTATTTTGTTGGTGCTGTTTAGAGAAACGATGCCTCTGGGTCAGTAGTGCACAGATTCCTTGGACAGGCCTTGAAAGGGAAGAATTAGGGTGGTGTTAGCCAAGAAAGTAAAAGAGTGAGAGAATTTTGTGTACTGTTGGAAATAGTTTAAAGTGCAAGAGACCATATTTTTTGTTTGATGTGGAAAAAGTGACTGTACATGTTCTGGAAGAAAACTCACAATATTGTGTGCATTAATTTATATGTTGTTTCTCCTGAAGCATTCCAGAAACCATCTGGGGCAAAACACTTATCAGTAAGTTGTTTCTTTCTCTCTCGCCTTGCAGCTAAGATAAACATATTTCACCCCACAATTAAGTTCTCGGGCTTAAACTCCCAGATAATGGTCAAAATGTTGCCAAGGTCAAAGAACTTATTGCTGTACCTATTTGTTTAAAAAAGATATAGAAGCGTAAGATTGAAGTAAATCGCTTCCTGGATGTTGGTTTCACAACACAGCTCCAGGTGATTTTCAGTTTAGGAGGAAGCAGAGAGCAGGTGGTTTTGGGTGCATAAAACAACACAGGAAAACTGCTTGGAAATTGAAATATCTGTATGAATTTCTGATAAAATCTATGGCACTTGCCAGAAGCCAACATCTGCAGGAACGTTCCATCGATGGATCAGGAAAATAAAGGGAAGGGGAAGCAACGAGGTGAAGAACGTTTGTGCAAGTTTATAGATTTGTTAGAGAAGGCCAGGACGGGTTGGGCTTCTTGGCTCTGCTGCTGGTTCTGCCGCCACGGCTTTGGCAAGTTACTGATCTTCGGCTCCGAAGGCAGCTCTCACGGGCGTGGAAGCAGCCCCCAGTTTCAATCATCAGGCTTACTGTCAAGTAAACACAGAAAAAAAGGAAGAGCTGGTGAGCTATAGATCACTTTGTGGAGAAAATCGAGCAAACCATCGGTAAGCATTAGATGACGGACAGACGAGTAACTACGAACATGGATTTGACAAGAACAAATCCTGTTAAGCCAATCTGATTTTCTTTTACAGTAAGGTGATAGGTGGTGCACAAAGGAGAGAAGTATTAAAAAGTCACGTATCTTCATTTTAGTAAAGCTGTTGGCAACATTTGTTAAGAATAAGCAAAGATGATATGGTCCAGATTGGGGTCAGAAAAAACAGGGTTGAGGAACAGTTAGCAAAACGGGGTCACCATCGAAATGGAGAGATGTACTGAACGAGGTTCCTCAAGGGTCTATCCCAAATCTGATACTACTTAAAAAAAAAAAAAAAACAACTTATGAAGAACAGAATAGAGACTAAGCTTGTTACATTTGGAAACAACACGAAGAAGAGAGCAGCTAAAAGTGTTTTAGAGAACGGAAAATTAGAATTCAGAGGGATTTTGCCAAAGTGGAGTATTTTTTTTCCAGAAAAACACAAAAGATAGTATTCAATAGGTGCAAGTGTAGTCTATTAGACACAGCATCATCGGTTCCCCAGATACAGGAAGGGGCAAAGTAAACAGGATTACAGTTCCATAGAAAAAATGTAGAGTGAATCACAGGCTAAACACGAGTCACCGCTGTCACGCCGCTGTAAAAGGCAAATGCCGTACGCGAGGGGTAGGAACAGGAAGACAGACTGCAAACTAGGCAAAGCAGTTATATTGCTCTGCTAACCCATGGTACGACTTCAGTTTTGGTTTTTCCTTTTTCTACAACTTTTTTCACCGGGAGCATGCTTGGCTTGGGGCACCGCACTTCCAGGGTGACACTGAGTGACTGGAGGAAAGTGCATCGGAGATCAAGCTTGATTACTGGTGCAGAAAACATGAAATATCAGGATACTAATGGGACTGTTTGGCTTAATGAGGAAAGAACATACAGGGGAAAGAGGCTTTAAATTTGTGAAAGACTACTACAGGGAGGAAGCAAACATTCTGTGCCCAGCAGAGACTGACTTTTCACCAGCAGACTGAAATTGCATCAGGGGATGTATTCAGAGCGTACATCGGAAAAAAAGACCTTTAGTGATAAGGGTAGGGAAACACTGGGAAAGATTGCCTGAGGAGACCGCAAAAGCACCATACTGAGAAGTCTTTAAGAGCAAGATTGAAAAAAAAACAGTTCTGTTATAACAAAGGAGTTATCCTGTCTTGGGGCAAGGGAAAGGACCAGGAAGGGTGATTTTCCTAAGGTCATTTTCAACCTCATTCTTCTTCGCTTTTTTCTGTTCCTTAGATTTCCCCGGTTACAACAACCACCTCACAAATTCAAACAGACACAGGGAGAGGTCTGGTTTGGACACCCACATGTCAAAAAAGTAAGGCGATAGCTGTAAGCTCGACGGCATTCAGAGAAGAGGACAGCTCTGGAAAGGCAGTTACACAGTGCAGAATCAACGTTAATCCGTACAGCTCATCAAGAGAAGGTGAAGGAGTAAATCAGCCGTATTCTACAAACATCTTCAAAAGGAAGATACTTCTGCTAACAAGGCGCAGGCCTGCAATGGACTGATGCTGCAGCTAGATGAATTTACCTTTTCAAACATCATTTCTGTTTCTATCAGTCGTTTTTTGCATGTTAGGGTAGCATAGTACATGTTACGGTAACCACAGAGAAATCTTCAGAAGTGCAGTGAAGGCTTGGCCATTTCCCCAACTTCTTCACGTAAAGATGAAGATGTCTTTCTAAGAAACAACTGCATTAAGATCTTGGTGTGGGAACGGCTGGAGGAAATTGTACAGCTTTCAATATCCAGGTTAGACAAGATGACCATAATAAACTCTCTTGGCTTTCAAATCTGTTTACCCAACTTTGTAGAGAGATATAATGTTTACAGATCACTGTCAAATCTGCATAAATGGATTAGAAAAAGGCACGAATGAGCAATTACTCTTGCGATGTCTATGAGGTACAATACTTAGAATTTACCAGGTCATTATATTACAACTCCTCATTTCTTTCCTGAGTTTTAACAGCATAGATTAATCTCTTTAACAGCATCTAGAGCTCCATGGAGTAATATATTTATATTAGCAGCATTATATATGACAGCAAATATATACTATGTATTATGGTATATACATTATAAGCTGTATAAGTGGGATAGAGAGAGATATATATTAACAGCACTGGGCTTTCTCCTTTTGTTCTAAAGAGATGTGTGGGGTGGTGTTTCTTTTCTCCAATGGGTCAAATCTACATTCAGTCATGATCAGCTCTCTCCTGGAGTCACTGGAGAGGCGGGTGATGGTTACCACACGGTCACCGCACATCAGCTTGGAAAACCACCCACAGTAGAGCCAACAAAGTGCAGCACACGGGAAGTTCTTCATCAACAACGTCACCCAGGGCCCCTGCAGATGATGAGAGTCCTGGGTGCTGCTCTTGGCAACCGGAGGATTTGCCTGTGTGGATGCCTCTGATGAACCTGCGTACACCACTTTCAAGGCTTCTGCCATTGCAGAGTCTGTCCTGGTTGTCCTGTTCTGACGGGTTCCCCAGGACCAAGATCTGAATAAAAACGCTGCTGAGGAGCTGTTCGGAAACAGTGGGTTAAAACCTTGAAAAGGGGAGGCTACATGACATTTTCAGAGGCACAAAGGCCTCGCAGCTTCTTCTCGCTTCAGCTAAGATTCGGTGGTTGTCTCTCACGTTCAGGCTCCCTCTTCTTAATGATTCATCTCTTTAGGGTATTTGCGTTCACAACAGAGGGGAAGACGCAGCCAACTCCGCAACAAAACTTCAGTCTGGCACTGAAGTTTGTCACTTGAAATAAATCTAAATTTATGGTTGTTTATGACAATATTTTCTGGGTAGGCAGCTCCCTTTACGGACCCCCACTAGAGTCAAGGGGCTTTCTGGGCACAGGTGTCCACTCGCAGGGAGCACCGGGCAGGGCTGGGACCCAGGGACGCAGCGTGCTGGGTGAGGTCTTCTGTGTCAACCAAACCTCTCCAAACAGTGGCTTCATTTGGCACATCCGACGACAGGCTTTTAACGAGAAAATGCAAACAAGCTGTCATGGAGGAAAAACATCATTTTGAAACGGGTGGCAAATAGTTACACTTCTTTTTTTAACGTGATGGCAACTTTTCTTGGAGGGCTGAAGAGCTCTCTTTTTGCATGGGATAGCAGCAGAAAACTGCAGAGTCAGTAATAACAACTTTGGAGATAATTAGAGAAAAGGTAGGTGCTAGACGCTCTCATTTTTCCCCAGAGAGATGCTGTGTGATGTTTTAGAGCCCAGAGGAAAGAGTCAGAAAAGTGCTGTTTATTCATGCAACGAGATATTACAGCCTGCTAATTTAACTTCAGTGGCCTTAACCTCTGGGAAAAAAGCGAGGAAAACTATGTTTCTTGGCCTTAATGCTTTTTAAGGTGCTTAAGTCCTCTGAGGTTTTCTGACGGGCAATCTGTTTTCCCACAAGTGTTCTGGTTTAGGTCTGGCTTGGCAAAACAGAGCAAGGGGTTCTTCCTCCCGTGTTTTCTCTCTCATTGCTTTCCCTCTCCTCCCCGTTAAGATTTTGTCCGAACGCGGCTTTCGCAACCGGATTTTGAACAACCCCAGCAAAAAAGGGAGAAAGGGAACCTCCCGACCCTTTCCGGCAGGAGAAGGAGCCTGCGCTGGGGGGCCCCCCGGGCAGCCGGCAGCTTTGGTAAGAAATATTTTGAGTTTTCCATCGGGACGGGAGGACTGATTCGCACCTGCTCGCCCCCGGGCCCTCCCTCACACCACAGCCGCTGGGCGAGCTTCTGCCCGCTGGGGATGGTTTTAGTGTCATTTATTATGATTATTATATTATTGTTGTCATCGTCCTTGTTTCTGTCACCATTGTCACTATGGCTTTTTGTTTCCCTTGCTCCTCTTCCCCAAGGGGTCCGGCTCCCGCTGCCCTCAACACCCCCATCCCCACCAGCTCCCGGGTAAGATGGCGGCAGGCAGTGAGGGAGGGCGAGAGCGCGCGCGCGGGGGGCGGAGCCTGCGAGGGGGCGGGGCTCGGGGGGAGCCGGGAGCGGCTTTTTCCCTCCGCCCCCCCCCCTCGATCGCTCCGCGCTCCATCGATTTTCTCGGCGAGCGGCTGGAGGTGGCTGTGCCCGCCGGACGCGGAGGCGCTGCTGGGAGCGGAGCTGCCCCGGGTGCCGGATGCGAGCTCGGCGCGGCGGCGGCCGGTGAGTGACAGCCTGCGGCCTCCCGCCCCGCTCCGCGGAGCCGGCTCTCAGCGGGGCAGCTCCGGCCCCTGCCCCCCTCCCCGGGGCGGAGGCCGTCCCCCTCCCTTCGGCATCCCCCCCCCTCTTCTTCCTCCCCCGCCGGGCGGGGTCGAGTGTCGCGTCCCAGGCCCCGCCCCGGGGAGCGGGGACGGACCCGTCGTTAACGGCCGCTGGGGCGCGCGGCGGCACCTGCTGGCCCCGCCCCGCCGCGGGGGGGGGGATGGGGGGGCGCCGGTAGCGGCCCGCCGGGGCCCGGGGCTGCGGGAGGCCGGCGGCCGGGCGAGGGAAGGCGGCGGGGGCTTGGGGGTCCCCCGTGGACGCGGCCGGTGCCCCGTGAGGGAGCTGTTGGGGAGCGCGGGACCCCGTGGCGGGGCGGGTTGGGCGGCTCCTGCCTTCGCTGGTCGTTGCGGAGAGCTGCGGGGCCGGCGGGGTTGTGCGGTGAAACGGGGCCGGCCCGGAGCTGTTGTAAAGCGGTCGGCGGAGGGCTGGGGGGGAGGGTAGCGGGGGACAGGCGAGGTCTGGCCTCGGAAATGCTGGTGGCTGCTTGAAGGTCTGATGTTTTTTTTATTGTTGGTTTTTGTTTTTTGGGTTTTTTTTTTTTTAACTTTGCGGTAGCCTGAAGTTTCAGAAATTCCTCCCCAAAATGAGCGTGTGCTGAGGCAGGTAAAACAAGAAAGTACCGTAGTAGTAAGGAATGTGGAACAAGTCGCAATAACCTGCCCTGGTTGGGAGGTGATTGCTTCCATTGATACCTAACTGGAAGCGTTACGCTTCCTCTGTACTTAATTGTGGTTTTTTTTTCTTAACTTCCTGCCCAGCCCTACGTTTCTCCCACGGTTGGACTGCCGTGCAGTCCAGAAGGGTCCATGAGCTGGGTGACCAGGCGTCGTTCCTCCTTGCCTCTTCTGTGTCCTAATTAGGAACCTGAAAAGGAGCTTTTATAGTGTCCGACATGGGGGATGAGCCTGTTTCCAAAAGGGAGTTTCCCATTCTGTCCAGTTTTACTGGTTTCCAAAATAGTGTTCCTTTGCCACTGTCACCTTGCCCATCTCCACCCCCCCCCAGCTTTCCCGTCTCCTGCAATTTGCTCATTGTGGATTACAATATTATCTGTATGCTGGAGAGCCACTGAAAGCCATCTTAGCTCTGACAGAACATCAGAATAAATCTGAACTACAAATATTCATTCTTTAAAGTTTAGTCTGAAATCATAATCTCACTTCAACTCTGCAGGCTTTCTGATCATTCCTAAAATCAGGAAAAAATCCTTTCTCCTGCAGTGATTTGTGTCAGTTTCATTCCTGTAAACTTTGTTTTGCTTTTGCTAAAGTTGCGGAAACAACTAAAGGACTACTCTTTGTTTGGTTTTCTTAATGTAAACTGCAAATAAACAGGCTTGTGGCTGAGGAAAACAGGTCTGTCTTCTTGCTCTGCCTTTTGCTCATGTGAAGACAAAAAGCTGTGTACCTCTTGGTTCCCTGTGTCCGTCATAGCTCGCACTGACCGAGCGAGAAGACGCGGAAGGCGTGTGCTGCTACCGGTCTCTTTCCCATGGGTAGCTTAGTTTAAAGTTCTTGTGATTTATGCCCACCCTCGGATGACAATTTACTTAGATGGGATTTCTGTTGTCTTAAACTTCGTTTAAAACAGGATGCAGTTATTTTCATTACACTGGTATGACTTATCTCAGTGAAAATACCATTATTTTACATTCTAATGGTAAGGGTTTTTTCTGTACCGAAAATGTAACTTTTTTTTAGTATGTATCAGAGGTGAAATTATTTAATTAAAACCATGTTACCAATCAAACGTGCTGGTTTTTTTTTTTTTTTAAACAAAATGTAAGGTTGTCTTGTGTTTTCATGACCTTCATTCAATAAATTGCAATATTTTTACATACTTCATAGTTTTTTTTAATGCTGTAGTTGCTTATCAGATATTAGTGCTGAATAGCAGTTTAAGTTAATGGGCATTTCAAATGAATTCTAAAAACCCCCTTAAGGTTCTAAATCATAAACCTAAAAAAAAAAATAAAAGAAACCTTTAAAGTAAAATATTTAACACCTTGCCCCTTGCGCAGTGGATATTGTTATGTGGAGAAACTGTTTCATCTTCAGTACAAAATGTACTGTTCACTAAGCATTTTTGAATCTGTAGTATTCAGATTTTTTTGTTTTAGTTGTATGGTTTCTTGTGAATATGAGCAGAGTTCTTTTGCTAGCTGTTGAGAGCATTTGAGGCAAAAACAGGCAAGAAAGATGTTAAAAACATGTAATCCACCAATTGTTTTCCCAAGGTCTTATTAAAAAGAAACCATCCTCTGCTACAGTCCGTTCTTCATTATGCTGCTCTTCACAGTGAAGCTGGACTAAAGCAGAATGAGTGGGTTGGCTGGAAAGGCAGAGGCCACTGACCTCTTTTAGTGATGAAAACTTTCAGATATGTTATGTTAAACCATGCTTAATCAATTTCTTTCAATGTCCTGATATGTTTAGACATAAATCCAGTAAGTTTAAGCACTGTACTTGAAACTAAACATCAGGTTTGAGTTATTTTCATTCTGTTTATTCTGTGCTTTTCTGCTTTCCTATTTCACTGTAAAGAAAAAAAAAATAAAAAAAAATAAGAAAGCAGTAATATCTCAATAGGATGGTGACAGAAGAGTGAGTATAAAAGGTGTTCTTAAAAACATGGATCTGACGGCTATTGAAAGTGTCCATGAAATCATCTACTGCTAGTTTTGTACTCCAGGACAAAGCAGCCTGTGAAGCAGAGAGATGCCACCTGCCTGTATTTTGAATTTTTCTGCATTGCTACTTAGTTATGCAAACGGGCACAGAAAATCTTCCACGGGAGAAATCAGTAGTACTTCATTTTACAGTGAAGGACTGGATACCTGGAAGGCTCTGTGTGTTGCAGTGAATTTTTTTTACTATGTAGTTTTTTCAGTAAAGGTGGAATCTAATGCTGGGCTTTAAAGTACGCTGAAGGTTCACAGTCCGAAAACAGTGAAACTAATTTCTTTCGGCAGAAGTCAGATGTTAGCTCGTCAGCTTAACTTTGACCTTCTGTCTTGGACCACCTACGTTCTGTAAATCTGTGCTGTGCGACGCTGTCTGTCAAATTACTTCTCCCAGGGGAGAAATACGGAGCTTGGTAATGGGGGGAATCTTGTTTGTAAAGGTGCTTGTAGGATGAGGGGTGATGAGACAGCACATGCATAGCGCAGTCAGGTCAGGCTGATGCTTCATCTTTTGCGCTGAACATGAAACCAGAGGTCTGTGTTTACAGCTTGCAAAGTGTAAATTTAAAAATAAAGCTGATTAAAATTTTCGTGCGTTAACCTGAAAATTATGTGCTAGAATTCCCGTCTATTTCTGTTCAAACGCAGTTGGATTGTTTTCCCAGTGTCAAAAGTTAGAGGAGGGAAGGGCAGGAGGGAGAGCTCATTTTTATGATCTCCTGAAAAGAAAAAAAAAAAAGGAACCTGAAGCAGTTTTCCTAGAAACTAAGTAATGAGGGAAATGCTTGAAAATAAGGATTAATTGTGTGATTGGTATGTTACACGCTTTGCATGGGGAAAGGTAAGTTTTTAGTTTTTTAAACAACACTAAGTCAAACACCTCCCCTCCCTCCGATGGAGAAATTGTTTGTAATTGTGCTTCTGCTGTTAGTTTGGGTGCGTTCAGTGCTTTTTCTTCAAAAGGAAATTGGCCTGTGTAGCCTTTTTTTGACAACAGAAGTTGTGAATTGATCTGCAGAGAGTAGGTTCAGTAGATCCTGTGATTGCACTCAGTGATGGGTGTCAAAGCCTGTGTTTCCTTTCTAATTTTGTTTGTTTTGTTTTTAAGGAAAACAAAATTTCTGAGGCACCAAGCCCTTAATGGCTCTGGTTTTCTCTTGACCTGAAGGGAATAACGGATTCCCAGATATTGAGTTTAATTCTCAAAGGCTGACCTTAGGCTATATTGTGCAGAAACCAGAGGGGATTTTGGCAGTGTAAAAGTGTCTGTGGATCAGATTACAATATAAATCAGTGATTTTTAGGTATATTTAGACTTGTATTTTTTCTTTCACGTTCTGGATAACCCAAAAGTAACGTACCCTGTATTTGGAAGTTCACCAAAAAGCCTGTGGTAGCTAAAAGATTTAGGGTTACGTGAGCAAAAGTTCCTTTTCAAATACCCACTTTTGTATTGAGGGCAAACTAAACTGATTTTTTGAGATAATCCTAAAATGTCTCAATGAAAACAAAGCAATTTAAATTTTCTATTTAAGAATTTTGTGAGTCTTGCGACACTTCGAATCTCGCTGTGGTTTTAACGTGTACCTTGCTTCCTGCTGGAAAACCGAACGTGAGATTTTTGGCAAACAGTTAAGGAGCCATGTCTATAGCTGATGGGGTTTTCTCACGTTTCTTTTTCATCAGCGTAGAAGGCAGGGGAGCTTCTGTTTCTCACAAGACAACTTCACTGCTCTGAGAGCATAATATTTCCATACAGGAGATGGGATCTTCAGCAGATGAGTGGAAATCAAGATTTGAGAGTATATAAGGCAGAGGCAAGCTGAAGTATGTAAGAAAAATACCTGTGCACGCGGGCTCTCCGGCAGTGAAATATGTGCATGTGTGTTTGCCCGTGTGAACAGAGAAAGGTGCTGCAGAGCATGGCTTGTGCACTCCCCTGAGCAGAGGCCAGAAAGAGGTGTTCTGGGAGAAAACGTGAAAAATACGGGAATCTCAGGAAGACGAGTGCATGTCTCGTTGTTTAAATAGTTTCGAAACAAAAGGAATTGCTAAAAAAAAGTCACACGGCAAATGTTAAATTTAGCGTTGCAGTCCTACCTACAGGCACCCAAGTTAAAACTTCCACCATGTGAACTGTGTAATTACAGTGGTTATAGAGTGTTTTTATAAAGAATATTGTGTATAGTTACAGGGCTTAGGAAAAAAATCTGTGGTGTCTTGTTTCTTTTCTCTAAAAAAAAAAAGAAATCCCATCCCATTGGGATTTATTTAGTTTATTTTTGTGGACTTCTGGATCTTTCTGAATGCATTTGCATAAACATATTTCAAAGTTTTTGATGCCTGAAGCATTGTTTTCGAATTTCTGCCTGTGAAGAACGTAAGGCAGAGGGATGATGAGGGTATTACGATTCTTTACTATTTTCATAAGAGCTAAAATAATGCACAGAAAATTATGAATAACTTCAGAACAAAAGAGGGATGGGATTAATGGTTTAACGGGAGGCCAGTAAGGAGAATGACTTGTAGGTGAAGCAAACTGCTGGATGTTGGAGGTAGAAGCAGATGCAGGAAAGCATGTGCTTTGTGAGAATTTAGAAATTAATGGGAGATCTATGGCCATCTGTGATACGGTTTTGTGTAAAGCTGAGTTGACTTTTAGCTATATATATGTTTATATATAGATGTTTAAGGCTGTTTTTCAGAACGTTGCTAGATTATAGTGATGTGTCACTTAATAAATACAGAAGCTTTTAACCAAGTGGATGACTTAATTTGTGGGGAGTTGTAATGCAATTTATAATGGGAATAGCGGACATTTTTGGGAGAAACATCTGTGTTCAGACTTTCTTAAATTACATTTTCTTCTATGCTGTCCCCCTTTTCTAGCCGATTCGGTATGACCGAAACAGACGTTCAGAAAACTTAAATTGGTTTGACTTGCGTCTAGGTGATGAATACGTGCTGTAGCATTGAATATACTAGCAAAAGTGTTCATTCAAGAACAGGTATAAACCAGCATGTAGACCCCATTAATAAATTGGGGGAATAACTTGTTTTCAGTGTGAAGTTACAGAACTTTAAAGCTAACTTTTTTGAAAATGTATTTGATACGGTGAGATGTGCTTAGGAATTTTTTTTTTAAGATTTTCCTCAACAAAAACGTCCTAATCCAAGCGCAAATATTGACATTTGGATTATTGTAGTATTAATAGTTTTGTTTGATAGTGGCGCTTGGAGATTGCCATTATCACTTAACTAAATAGATTTTGGGCTGAGGTGAAAATGTGACTGTGGTTCTGGGCTGTTCAGTCTGTGCACGTGGATTAAGTTTGTGTGCTGGTGAGTTTGGAGGAGGTACGTGTGTTTGTGGTAGCAGAGTGGAGGGAAGAGAATTTTTTTTAAAGTAGATGGACTAGAATAGATTTTCAAATTCTTCAAATGTTTTATTCAGCTTTTTCTGTTTGAACAGGTGATATAATTGGCAGATGAAATGATTTTCTGAACGAAAAGAAACAGAATTTCCCTCCCATTTTAGAAGTCTGTCTTCATCTGTATTCTAGATTGATGTTCTTTTCAGTCTATTTTTAGAGGCTGGCTTCTTGCTGATGGGTCACAAACTCAGTGTTCTGTGTAGGCTCATTAATTTCCTTCGGGTTGTTTACAGTGTAAGATACTAAGGAGCAAAACTTCATTTTACAATGGAATCTTTGTGGAAAAATTTGGTGGTTTTGTGTTGTAATGGCATTTGTGTGGTTAATTGTTCTTTGGGGGGAATCTCTCCCCTCCCTAAATACATAACGTGTCAACATTCCTGATGTAAAAATATGTCTATATGTAGGTATGCTGTACATCATAACTGATAAGATGCTGTCATTTAATCTGTACAAGGATTTACACTAGTCTAGATTTTTTTTTTTTGATGTGATAGATAGAAGGTTAATTGATGTTAAATGGATGCTTTGTTAGCCCTTCACCAGCTACTAAACTAGTACAGGAGGAGCGCAAATCATTACTACAAAAGGCCAAGACCAGCATGTTTTCTTAGTGAGGTTTATAGGTCTTTTTTTACCCCTCCCTCCTCTCCCTCCTTCCCAGCCACACACAACAGAGCCAGCTGTGAGGATCGGAGGAGCGAGCACGCAGCTCTTCTAAACACGCACGCTCGCTGCCCCCCGTTTCCCCGCTCGGACCTCAGCAGAGTGACAGCTTCTCGAGGTTGCGTGCGAGGGAGCTCAGCTGGCGCTGTGTGGTCTGGGTGTGTGGTCTCCAGCTCAGCCGAGAGCCTGCTAACAGGGTGGAGGAGAGAGAGAGAGCAACTCTGTTTACTTTAATTTATTTCGGATGCCGGAACCGTGCCCGGAGTTTCTCCCGAGCTGGGTTCCCCGGTTAGCGGGGTCAATCCCTCGCAGCTGCGACGGGCGCCCGGCTCCGCTGCCGAGGGCTCTCACGGCGTCGGCTCCGGCCCTTTGGATCCCGTGGGACTCGGGAACGGTGATGGCGTCGCTGAGCATGGCGGTTATTTTGCTTTCCCTCCGTCAGGATAGCCACAAAGACGTGCCTTGCTGGGTTGGGGAAAGCACGACCTCGGAGATGCTCCCGAAATGCGCGAGTGTGGCTGCGGTGAAAGCAAAACCGCTGGGCTTACTCCTTGGCTGCCCTAAAACGACAGTCTCTACGCCCTTCCTGACTGACCGGAATATTCAGGAGCCCTTTTAGAAAGAGAAGGGCATCGTATCAGGCCATTTAATACTCCACATCTTTTCTTTTTTCTCGTTTGCCCGCTCCACCGCAAGACATGCGCGTCCTCCCAACCCACAGAATCACAGAATGGTCGGGGTTGGAAGGGACCTCTGTGGGTCATCTAGTCCAAACCCCCTGCCCAAGCAGGGTCACCCAGAGCAGGCTGCACAGGACCTTGTCCAGGCAGGTCTGGAATATCTCCAGAGAAGGAGACTCCACAGCCTCCCTGGGCAGCCTGGGCCAGGGCTCCGTCGCCCTCAGAGGGAAGAAGTTCTTCCTCGGGTTCAGACAGAACTTCCTCTGCTTCAGTTTGTGCCCGTTGCCCCTTGTCCTGTCGCTGGGCACCACTGGAAAGAGTCTGGCCCCATCCTCCTGACCCCCACCCTGCAGATATTTGTAGGCATTTCTAAGGTCCCCTCGCAGCCTTCTCTTCTCCAGGCTGAACAAGCCCAGCTCCCTCAGCCTCTCCTCGTAGGGAAGATGCTCCAGTCCCCTCACCATCCTCGTAGCCCTCGGCTGGACTCTCTCCAGTAGCTCTTCATCTTTCTTGAACTGGGGAGCCCAGCACTGGACACAGTACTCGAAACTGATTTTGTCACGTCACGTTGTCCTGTAGGTGAAGGTGTTTGTCAGCGTTCATATCGGCTTGAATCAACACGCCGGGTATGACAGGGCAAGACAAACGAGGCTTTGGTTTTTTTTCTGTGTGATGGTGAAATTACCCCCTTTTTCACATTTGTTCATCTTTTCATTAGAAGTAGCTTAGCGGTGTTTTGAAGAGTTTTTTCCATCCTAAACATAAGATTCGTGAGCACTCCTTGTTTAAATTGACAAGTCTTCTTTTATTATTTAAATAAACATGCATAGATTCTTCATATCACTTGGAATTTCAGCATTGTTTAGCTTATTCACTTCCCAGTCATTTCTGGCAGGCTTGCAGAAACGGGCTTTGTGTTATTAATGCAGTGTTGAAGGCTGTGGAAGTTCTAGGGCACTGAAGATCTCCAGAGGGGTTAATAAACGTCAGTTATTTTCACAGTGTGGCTTTTTTGGATGCTTTTAAATCTTGGCTTATGTAGATTGTCTGTCTGAATTTATATTGTTGGGAAGATAAAGCACAGAAAAGGTTGCAGTAGTGTTTTTCATCATTTTGTAATGGTTTTGAGTGCAAACATGTAGGAAGCTTTTTGCTTTGGCGTCCTTCTTGGGGTCATTTGCTGTGTCCCTTCACTGATTCTGTCGTAGTGTGGTGTACTCAGGGGACTCTCTGGGTTTTCTAGTGAAAACAAAATATTGGATTTATTTAGTAGAAACGCAAGTTTGTGTATCTTAAGGTGAAAAGGCCATCACCCAGGTTCTCGAATCCCTGTATTTATTGCTTGTTTAAAGAAGGGCGTTTCATAAATCTGGTCATTTGGAAAGCATTTAATGCTGTGATGTTAGGGTGATAAGAGTACCTCACCTACTGGTTTTGGGTTGGTTTGCTTTTCAAAAAGTACACACCACCACCTGAGGCATACTGTGATTTGAACCTGCGTGATGCTTTGCTCATTCCTGCTGTTCCTGCCTCAAAATTTTTAAA
This sequence comes from Opisthocomus hoazin, assembly GCF_030867145.1. Classification (NCBI taxonomy): domain Eukaryota; kingdom Metazoa; phylum Chordata; class Aves; order Opisthocomiformes; family Opisthocomidae; genus Opisthocomus; species Opisthocomus hoazin. The sequence goes on from NC_134416.1 coordinate 107,655,322, forward strand.
GTTCTATTCTGTCGCATATATGTGAGTGAGAATGAATAAAGATTTGACACCTGAAGACTTGCATGCTTGCTTGTAGCTTTGACTTTCTCAGCGATGACAAAGAGGCTTTTTCTCTCCTCCCTTCTTGACAGCTTAGATTCTCTTTGCTAGATGACCATGGCACTTGCGTTGACCTTGAGTCTGCCTTCCTCCAAGAGTCTTTTAAGTTCAGTGTCTGTGACAAAGTACTGCTGAAAACTTTAACCTAACTGAATTTTAAGTCACTGGAACCGACTTGTTATCTTCTTTTAGAAGTCAGAAAGTCCTTTTCAAAACATTTCAACTGCTCATTTTTCCACTGGTGAAGTTCGTAAGGTGGCGCCTGATCGTTACTCGTCTTCCAAAGTTCCGTGCCTTCATGATGTTTTCCTTTGGGATTTGAATTTACCAGCCAGTTTGACAGCCTTAAATCTTGAACTTCTGTTGTTCACTTATTTCACATTCTGGTACTTCTTCCGGAGCGGTAAGCAGCACTCTGCTCTACAGAACAGCTATGGTAGCTGTTGGCGTTCTACTTTGCGTTTCTTCTCCACTCTCCATTGGAAGTTGAATGGAGAAACCTACTGAAGAATTCTCATTTTAAATCAACTGAAGGTTTACAAAAGCCAAATAAGCAACTAGACGTGTATTTGCCCTCATGTTGGGCCATATTTAATTTCTTCATTATTTGTTTTTAAAGTGGCTTCTCTTAGGATAAGGAGTGAAGTCGTCCCCTCTTTAGAAAGCTTGTAATGTTCAGAATTGTCTGGATTTTTTTTTTTTTTTTTTTTTTGAACCAAACCTTTGTGAGAGGACAGTTTATTTGAGAAGCTCACGTATGGGCAGAGATGATGTTTATGAAAGGCATTTTTCAAGATGGCTTTGTAGTAGGTGGTCTTTGCAGAGGCTTTCTAACTCCTTGCACTTTCATAACAAGAATTATGACAGAATAATAGAGAGAATAATATGGGCAAGATCATGACAGCAGTCAGACAGATGTCATCTGTGTTAAACTGTTGGGAAGATATTGTGAGGAAATGGAAGTTTAAAAAAAAGAAAGGGTGGGGAGCGAGTGAAGTGGGAAAGAGACCTCTGTTGGTGTAGAAGATTGTCCATTGCAAAAAAAAATAGCGTTGTTAACAGTTCTTCAGTGAGCTCGGCTCCTCGGAGGAAATGTCTTGTATGGAAACTGTCTTTATGCAGTCTCCCTTAGTCTGTGCAAAAACCAGTCTTGCAGTAAGAAGGCTGCTTTTTTAATATTATTATTTTATACCTAATACATGTTCCTGAAGAATAGAACTCCTCTTTAGGGCAATGTATAGAATTGCAAGTAAAGCTCTTAATTATATTATTGTATCTTTTAGTGAAATGAAAAAAGTAATTCTTTTTTCAGCTTAGCCTTAAAGATATTTTAAAAACTGGCTTTTGGGCCACAGTGATACACTGGCTAGGCTTCCCAATAACCAGTTCAGTCATTTCAACTATTGACAGGTTTGTCGTAAGAGGGAGAGGAAGTCTTACAAACGAGTTGAAGGCTCCCAAGCATTTGTTTGATATTTGTAGTAAGGACAGATTCTGTAGAGTTCCTTCACTTACTCTTTGAAATAAATGAAACCAATTGCTGTTTAATAATAATAATAATGCAACGTCTCAGTGCTGTAGTGCTTTTGTAATATGTTGAGATTTACCGTGGTCTTCTCATTCCAGTGAGGTATTTTAAAGCAATTCTGCAGTAAGTATGGAAATACTTTAGAAGAAATACTAGACCTCAGGAGGCTCAGCATTTTTATTACATTTATTCAGCTCATCCTGAAGGGAGATCTAGTGCCAGTTTCTGAAATCCAGAAAAATATGTTGCAATATTACTTTTGAGTTTTGGTATTGATTCAAACCAATTACCTGTGTGCCTAGGTATTTTGGAAGAAACAATGGCTGCAAGGCAAGGGAACCATAACATTGGGGCAGGAGGAAGAAAATCAACCAAATAATACAAAAGTAGCTTCTGTTTTATTTGTTTTCCTCGAAATTTCTTCCTCTCCATATTGCCACAGAGTTCCTGAAGATGGCTTTTTTACACTCGTGTTACTGGTTAACATTCTACGTAAATCTTTACCAAAAAAAAAAGGCTCGAAAGTGAAAGAGGCATTTTATGTTGTCTTATGGGTTTCTAGACACGTGCTGCTTCGTGCAGAAGGTGACGAGGTGTGTCCGTGGGGACATAACAGCTGTTATGGGGTTGTATGTCTTGGAGCTCTGCGGAGGATCTGTGAGAAAAGCTGGAAAGACTGCGTAGAGAAGATCGTGAGGAATGGATGCGGTTTGTCTTCCTCACTCTGGGTAATTAATCATAGAATCATAGAAAGTTTTGGGTCGGAAGGGACCCCCAGAGGTCATCTAGTCCAACCCCCCAGGGACACCGCTAACGAGATCAGGGTGCTCAGAGCCCTGTCCAACCTGGTCTGGAAGGTTTCCAGGGATGGGGCCTCCACCACCTCTCTGGGCAACCCATTCCAGTGTTTCACCACCCTCATTGTAAAGAATTTCTTCCTTCTATCCAGCCCAAACCTACCCTGTTTTAGTTTAAAACCATCACCCCTCGTCCTGTCCCTGCTGACTCTGCTAAACAGATTGTCCCCATCTTTCCTATGGGCTCCCTTTAAGCACTGAAAGGCTGCAATCAGGTCTCCCCGCAGCCTGCTCTTCTCCAGGCTGAACAAGCCCAAACTGTAGGCACCAGATTCTTCTCTGACATCTTCTTTGCACTGGACTCTGGAGGAAACTTCAAATTCTGTGCATGTGCGTCTTGTATAGGAATAAACAAGACTTTCCCTGCAATTTTGGTTGCAATTGCTCTGAGCAGTATTAGGTTTAGCAGTGGGAACTGGGAAGCTTATTTCTCTTGTGCTACCCGTTGTTTTGTCAGGCGATGCTGTGGCCGTGTAGCTTGGAACGCAGCATGGATGAGAGCAGAGCTGGGCAAGCGTTGTGACTCCAGGGCTAGAGATCTTGACTGAAGACTGACTGGGTCTGTATTCACAGAACCACAGAATGGTGGGGGTTGGAAGGGACCTCTGTGGGTCACCCAGCCCAACCCCCTGCCCAAGCAGGGTCACCCAGAGCAGGCTGCACAGGACCTTGTCCAGGCGGGGCTGGAATATCTCCAGAGAAGGAGACTCCACAGCCTCCCTGGGCAGCCTGGGCCAGGGCTCCGTCACCCTCAGAGGGAAGAAGTTCTTCCTCGGGTTCAACTGGAACTTTCTGTGCCTCAGTTTGTGCCCATTGCCCCTTGTCCTCTCGCTGGGCACCACTGGAAGGAGCTTGGCCCCATCCTCCTGACACCCACCCTGCAGATATTTATAAGCATTTCTAAGGTCCCCTCTCAGCCTTCTCTTCTTCAGGCTGAACAAGCCCAGCAAGGAGGTGGCTCAGTAGTAGTGCAGGTGGGCTATCTGAGTAAGAAGGCTCAGGGTAAGGAACGGGAGGTAAGGAAGAGGAATTGCCAAGCTGTCAGGATTTGAAAGGAGAATTGGGATATGACTCCCTCCTTGAACCTACGGATAAGAAGTCAGAGGGAGAATCAGCAGGACAGGGGCAGGAAATAGTTCAGCTGTGAGAAGAAGACCTGGCCTTCGTTTTGAAGCGACGCAGAGACTGTCTGTCCCCACGTAAGGGCAGAGACAGTGCCGGGAAAGAAATAGGAGTAGGGCATGGAGAGCAGGCGGGAGGGGACTGGAGCATCTCCCCTACGAGGAGAGGCTGAGGGAGCTGGGCTTGTTCAGCCTGGAGAAGAGAAGGCTGAGAGGGGACCTTAGAAATGCCTCTAAATATCTGCAGGGTGGGTGTCAGGAGGATGGGGCCAGACTCTTTCCAGCGGTGCCCAGCGACAGGACAAGGGGCAATGGGCACAAACTGAAGCAGAGGAAGCTCCAGCTGAACCCGAGGAAGAACTTCTTCCCTCTGAGGGTGACAGAGCCCTGGCCCAGGCTGCCCAGGGAGGCTGTGGAGTCTCCTTCTCTGGAGATATTCCAGCCCCGCCTGGACAAGGTCCTGTGCAGCCTGCTGTAGGTGACCCTGCTTGGGCAGGGGGTTGGGCTGGGTGACCCACAGAGGTCCCTTCCAACCCCTACTATTCTTTGATTCTGTGATTCTGTGAGGGGACTCTGCCTGTCAGAGCACAGTCGTCTTTTTGTGGCTGGAGATGCCTGTCAGTTGGCTTCTTACAGTCCTCCTCTCCTTCAGTGCTGGTCTACCCACAAGGTTCTAGACTGCATCTGTTGACTACTCGCTCTTCTAGCTTCATGCTGGGTTCACGTATCTTACATGAACCCTTACTTAGGTTCTAGTATCTTACATACAGACTTAAAAGAGCATCCATGTGGTACCATCTCATTGAAGTCCTCTTTCATCAGTTTGTTGTTTGCAAAAAAACTGGGAAGTTAGTGTTTAATTAAAAACAATGTAATTTTTAGTGTTGTGAAGTCAAGCAGTCAAGAAATATTAAGAGGTTTGCCAGTTAAAAACACAAAACCAAACCAAACCGCCTTAGTTCCAGACATACGCTGTCTGTGTTACCGTGGGCTCTTACCAGACTTCTTCCATGGACTGGACGTGGCTCACATACTGCAACCTACCGTGTTCTTGCTTGTTCAGCAGGAATCTGCATCTCTTATTAATTGCACACTCTTCAGAGGTAGTCTCAGGAGCTCTCTAGAGACATCAATACTTCTGTGGTGTTCAGAGTATCTAAATGCCTTTTCCATATTGATGAATTTGTCTTCAAAATAGGTTTTGAAACGTGTGATAGTATTCCGATTTTAAATACGTGAAGCTGAGAAACAGACCTTTAAGATGAAATGTATTTATAGATTTCAAGTGGTTATGTAGGGCCTGACTCTTGCAGAGCATTGTGCAGCACTCCCTGTCTATGTTCAGGGTCATTTCACGCTGACTTTCAGGTGTGGCTGTGGCCGCTGAAGCTGGACACCCTGAAACTGAGAAGAAAAAAATCTTACTGTGAAGTTTTGTTGTAAGTGACCTGCTAAGCATCTGTGGTCCAGAGAGAGACAGGATCCTGTTCTGGTGTCGGTATTTGGAGGTCTTGCTCCTTAGTCCTGCCTTTCCGATTTCCACCTGCATTTTCAGCGTGTGGTTCAGCTTCAGAACATGAAAGAAACCAGGCAGGGGGAGGTTCTTGGACCCCCGTGGCAGATCTGTCTCGTAACACTGAAAAATCTGGGGAGGTTGTGTAGAAGCGTGGTGTGTGATGGTACGATGGATAGATTTGGTATATGCAGAATGCTCATTTCTGGTATTTCCTACTGCAGGTGCTTGGAAACGGCAACTTTACTGCGGTTTATTGGTAGGGACAACTTACAGAGGTTCTGGGTTTCATGGACTTGACTATTTGCAAGCAAAATTAGAAAATACACCTTGATCCAAAATAAAAATAGGTAAGAGAAGCCTTACGAAGTCTGGATTATATTCCACATAGTTTTTTACCAACCTTAACTTTTAAAATTGTGTATGCTAAAGTGTTCTATGTGTGTCCCTAGGTTTTTGAATACTGACATTTTTCCTCATTCCTGGATTTTCTTAGAAATAAAAACATTTCTTCCTATAGGTTACTTTTGGTTCTTAACGTTTCCAATGTGGATGTATTCCTGTTAGAAACTGATCATAGATAACTTTATGAAGTTCCAGAACACCAAATGAATTTTTTTTACTGGGAATTTTAAGGAAGTTGTGTCTTAGTAGGAGAATTCAGGAGTCATGAAATGGAATATGTGATGCAAAATCACCATGGAAGTCCTTAACAGAAACTTTTTTGCCTGTCTTACGACTTCTCTACGACCTGTGTACGTATGGGCCGGCTCTATGTTTACTAAGTGGTGTAAATGTGGAGAAGCTGGTGGCAGCTAATGTGCTTCAGGTTATGCTCATCTGTTTCTTATAGCTGCAGAGCTGCACAGAGGAAGCTGCTAGTAAGCCACAGGAATGTGTGATCAGTTGCGTAGTAAACTAAACGTAGGCTACATAACATACGCACCATATTCATTTTTGTATTACGGAGCTAATTAAACTTGTTAGATTTGACTCATAATTTCAGGTGCAAAGGAATACTCTTCTGGAAATGCTTCCTCAATAATTTTATGCATGTTTTTGTTGATCTGTTGGGACATGATTTGTTTTAGTGATGTTCTCTGCTAGTGTAGGGTCTGTAAGTAATGCTTCAATTTTCTCAGTTTATGTAATTGTTGATGCTTTATACAAAGAAGTGCTGGGGGCTTCTTCCCATGGGACTGTCTGTGCCAACAAGTCGAATTTTCTTGGGAAAGTTATCTGAATATGTAATCATAGTCTATTACTTAACAATTCTAAACTTTTCTAAGGAATACAACAGTAACTTTCTAGTAGAGGAATGAATGGGCTCATTAGAATTCTGACATAAGTGATTTGGAGTGTGTGTGTATATATTTTCATTAAGCATTTTAAGGGTTCGATGTTTTTCTGAATATACTTTACAGTTCAGAACTAGAGCTGTACTGAATTAAAAAAATGGAAGTGCAAAGAAGGTGTAGGTATTCTTTATTGTTTTATGACTATGTGGCAAAAAAGGCTTTGAGAACCGTGTTCCATATTTACATTCATGTTTCTCTACCATTTTAGAAGAACAGCTTAAAAGGTTTTTAGTAATTTTTACATAATCTAATTATTGTTTTTAAATGATTGTTTCTTGCTGAACAGGTGAAAGCAACTCAGTTTTCAGTAACTGAATAGCCATCATGTCGCGAGCACGGCAGCCCCCTCTTGTAACTGGCATCTCTCCCAATGAAGGCATCTCATGGACAAAAGTGACAATTAGAGGAGAAAATTTGGGGACTGGGCCTACAGACCTCATAGGTAAGTTGAAAAAAAACCCCTTCTTTTGAGACTGTAGTGTGTCATGTTTAGGATATGATGAGAGATAATTTTTTCGCATGGTAAAATCTGTTGCATGGTGTGAGGAGTGCCCGTTTCACAAATATGCACTTGAATCCATAACTCCGGGGATGCTGCCCCGTGTGTAACTGATCAGAAGGGCCACACTGTGCTAGATGAACCTTCAGCCTGACTCAACATCGAATGGAGAGCCTGTGGGGATGTACTAGGAGAGGGCAGATGTCACAAAACGCTCCTTTGTTGCTTTCCCAGGCGTTGAGAACTTCAGCATGGAGACCTTCCTATCGGAAACGTTTTCAACGTATTGAGAAAGCCATTGAGCGTAGCTGTTCCTGGAATTAGTGTAAAAGTCAATTAGTGTGTCTGCAACAGCTGTGACCAAGCGGGTTCAGTGATTTGGCTATGCATTGTGTGAAGAACCATTTCCTTCTCTGTTTTGATTTTACCACGGTAATTTCATTTGAATCATCATAGCTCTTGCGTTGAAAGAGGGAGCAGGCAATTTTGTCTGATTCTCCTGAGCAGATAGATCTTGATCATCACTACTCTGTTGCCTCTTTTCGAGGCTGAAAAGTCCTAGCATATTTAGATTTTCTGCATGTATCTTTGACTCTTCTTGTTCCTCTTCAGTGAAATCTCGTTTGGTTTCACTGCCAGTCGTGGGTGAACATCAGCTTGGTTACATGCGGTGTTCAGGATGTGACTGCACAGTCGCTTTATACTCTACTCTTACTCTTTGGTATTTCTTCCATAGGATTCTGTTTTCCCTAGAACTCTTACTAAGCATTGAGCTAGTGTTTTTCGTTGTTCCGCCTGTTACAGTCCTGTGATTTAATGCTTGGGGGTTAGTGGCCAGTTTGAGCCTGTCATCTGTGAATTTAAGGTTTTTCCTGTGTGCATCATGTCTTTGTTCATTGAATTCCAGCTGCTGTTTTATAGCACCCACATTATAGTGCATCCACTCCGTCTCATAAGGTCTTCTGCGTTTTTTATAGTTTTTACAGTCTTTACATTCTGAATAAATTAATGTCACCATCAGACTTCCGAATCTCTTTATTTTGTCATTTATGGATGTACTGAGCATAAGCGATCCCAGCACATACCCCGTGGAAACTTTTCTCAGTGAAAACACACCATTTACAGTAACCCTGTTTTTATCTCAACAAGCTATTTACCCATTTGAGGATCGTATCCTATAGCTGCTTAATTTTCTTAAGCCTTTCGAGAAGGACTTTGTAAAATCTTCTGGAAATCCAAATTCATTTAACTACTGGAATTTCCCTTATTTCTTTTGTAAGTTAGGCATATGTGTACTTCAGTATTCATGTTAGGCAATTTATCTAATCTGTTGTGGAATCATGACTCCTCTGAAGTCCATTGGAATTTTGTTTGGCTTTGCTAGAAACATTATTTCACTTCATGGCTGTAAACCAAGATTTCCAAATTCGATTCTTGGCCACCACAATCAACTTTTTGGCCAAGCATGAGCTACTACAATTTCCCCCTTTGCTTCGGTTTGCTGCCTTGCAAAAGGGGAAGCAGTATTTTCCTGAGTTGCTAGACAAAGTTGCGGTACACTAATGAATCTTTATTGATAAAGAGTCAATTAACTGATGATGTTAGAGGTGAATATACTTCTGTGTACTTCACTAACCTCAATAGCTCAGTGGTGTGATCCTCTTAGAAGTGATCAGTGCTGGGTTCTTGGATGGAAGACATCTCCTGAACTGTGCCTCAGTATTACAGCTGACTGACTGCTCATAGTTTTTCTCATATTTTTTTCGGAGTAACTCTTGTAACACGTAGCTGCTAATCTCATACTTTAAGGTAAATATAAAAAATAAATAATGGATTGACATATTTTTTTCCTTAGCTCAATTCTCAGCTTTCTTCAGTAAGTGACTAAGGCCCCAGACACGTAAAGATTTATTTTCATGGTTAAATTAGGCAGTGTAAATATTCACTGTGACTTGCACGGAAATACTTGCAGAAGTGAGCATTTGTAGGCATGAGAATTAAGCAAGTTTGAGTGAGGGTTTTGCATTTGAGATGTGTTAGAGTAAAATGAAAAGCAAGAAACTTTTTTTTTTTTAATAAACAGAATATCACATAATAGAAGAATATGCCTTTTTATTTCATTTGAGAGAGCTTTCCGGTAATCTCTTTGTATATTTGAAACCAAATAAACTTTTTATTTGTGACTCTGTAGCTCATGGTACAAGAAGTCAAATCCAGGAGACAGCTCTAACATTTATGCTCTCAAGGTTTAGTTTGTCTTTCAGGATACTTGCAGCTGTATTTTGGGGGCATTGTAAAATTGTCAATATGTTAGCTTAACCAAAATTGGAAAGTCTCAATAAGAGAATTACTCGTGCCTGTTTATTGAAAGGCACATAAAACCTAGAACCTGAATATGATGTTCTCGGAGATCTTTGTATCATGCAACAGATGAAAATGAAATTTGATTTAAAGGGAAGTTTTCTGGTTTTTGAGAATAAAATGTTATATCTGTGCTGTCAAAAGGTCTCCCCCAACATGCTTTTGTTTGTTTTAGAAATTGTCTTGTGACATTACTATATTTAGTGTGGTATATAAAATGTTAATAGAGATTTACTTTCTTTTGGATTTTGAAGATACAGGCAAAGACTGTTTCCCTCCATTTGAGAAATGTCATATCTTGTGATCTTGTCTTCTTGAGAGCTTTAGGAACCTTCAATAAGTAGAAAATAATTGATAGGAGGATCTTTAAAACAGTTGTTCAAAACCTTTTAGCTTTCTAAATGGCTATAGCTCAGATCTTGATTTTAAAGTATTACTTAATTTAAGCATCAGTTCAGACCTTTGAAATTCCAGGATGAAAAGCTCTTTATGAATGGTTGAGATAATTTCTTTTAGTTAGTCTTGGTTCCTACTGCAATCTTTTCTTCCTTCAGAGAAGCTGCTGGCATAAAACCAGAAGAGGTGTAATAATTTAACCTAAGGTTAAAACCCGTGCATCATAGATGTGTGGGGTTTTCCTTCCCCTCGGAAAAATAAAAACTGGCCTGGTTAAAATGCTGCAAATAAATAACAATAACTTTTTTTTTTTTTTTTTTTAGTGTGCATTATTGTCCATGTCTCTCCCCCGCCCCCCCCCTTTAAGAAACACATTTACTTTCCTTGCTCAAGTAAAATTACTTGCAGTTGTGATACGATTCAGTGTCTTTCTGGTTTTGATTTTTTGGTTTTCAAAATAGTTTTTGGCAGGGAGTAAGGCATTTTTACTTCTGACAACCGTGAAAACTGCCCAATTTTGTCTGCTCTGTAATGTCAGAGACTTAAATTGTGAGAAAAAAGTAAGTGCGAAGCTTTGGTACTGAGCCACATATGCTGACCCTTTTCTGTCTGTCGGTATTTTTTATAATTGGTCAGAGCTTTCTAGAAATGAAAAACAAAAGCCAAGCCGACAAGGGAGGAGCTGCTATGCCTGACTAATTTATTCTCCAGTACAGCCAACACTAGTATGGCATCGTCCTTTCAGGTAGAAGGCAAAATGTTTCTAGGTAAGGGGGTTATTTAAGAAGAACCTAATGAAGTTGTTCTCCAAATCGATAGTGTAGAAATTAGGATGTTGCCAATTCTTCAGAGCAACAAAGCTCCAGTTGGGAATGTGGAGATTGTTTTTTCTAAATCTGAGAAATGAATCCATCTATTCCAGCATCCAGAGTCCTGGTCTGGCCAGCATTGACCAGAGGGACTGGTCAGACTGAGTTGACATGCAGCCCCAGGAAGCCTTGGAGCTTGTGTTAAGGCGTACCTGGACTCCTAACTGTCGAGAGGTGTTCTTCAACACTAAAGCTTGACATATTTTAATATGCCACAGTCTTTTCCGGTGAGAGAGCTTCATGGCTAAAGTGTATGTTGTATTTTTATTTCATAGTTTGTCAGATCACAGAATCACAGAATGGTAGGGGTTGGCAGGGACCTCTGTGGGTCACCCAGTCCAACCCTCCTGCTGAAGCAGGGTCACCTACAGTAGGTTGTAGATGACCTTGTCCAGGGGGGTCTTGAATATCTCCAGAGAAGGAGACTCCACAACCTCCCTGGGCAGCCTGGGCCAGGGCTCCGTCACCCTCAGAGGGAAGAAGTTCTTCCTCGGGTTCAGCTGGAGCTTCCTCTGCTTCAGTTTGTGCCCATTTGTACTTCTGTTACGGGAGAGTTTAGAAGAGGAAATAGATGAACACTACATGACTGTTCTTCCACACAACAAGGGCAGTTTATTCACCAGGAGCAGTCTTGCGTCACGGGTTTTGTACTGCAGAGACTGGGACAGAATTTTTGTCAGTTAATACCTTTTGGACCAAAACCCCTTCTGTGTCCACGAAAGTACTGCTAAGCAAATAAGGTTGAAGAAACATTGTTCAGTGTGACTATTTTCCAGAGTTTGTTTTTGATTTTTTTTTTTTTTTTTACTATGCAAGGTCATACAGAGTGAAGTTACGCAAGGTTTTCTTTGCATGCATGCTGGAAGTTGCACAGAGGTACAATACTGAACAGCAGTTCTCCAGTGTCTTGCAGACAGAAGATCTGTTGTACAAGATGAAGCAGAAGTTGCAGTAGCCCCTAACTGGTGGAACAGGTTAAAATAAGCTTCAACCAGCACCGCATGTACCTCGTGAAGTATCACTAGGACAAGAAGAGAGACCCGAAGTCACCTAGGGAACATCTAAAAAATGTATTTGTGACTCTTTCACTGTAGTTGGCTGTAAGAGACTGGAGAAGGGTCATATATTTATGTAAAATACACGAAGTGTCATATTTGTATTTGCATTACAGAATTTCAGAAGATACTGCTGTTCACGGTAGGGTATTTCTTTGTTTCTTTTTCCCAGGTTTAACAATCTGTGGGCACAACTGTCTGCTAACTGCTGAATGGATGTCTGCCAGTAAAATTGTGTGTCGAGTCGGACAGGCCAAAAATGACAAGGGAGACATCATTGTCACTACGAAGTCTGGGGGCAAAGGAACTTCGACTGTTTCCTTCAAACTGCTTAAACCTGAAAAAATAGGTATTTCTCGCGTTCAAATTCGCATTGGTTTTCTTTGATAAACTGAGTGCCTCTTTAGATAAAATGTATGTTTAAAATGGATCCACCTCAGAACAGCCTTCAGTTGTCTGGAAAAAGCAGAGTATATCAAAAAAATGTGCAAATACGTAGATAAACTCATGGTATATGTTAAATTAATCCTCCTATCTCAATATCCTGATAAAACCCTCAATGACTAATGAGAAGTAACCCTTTATTTTCCTGTAAACTAAAATTTAAAAAAGAAAATCGTAACAGATCCAGTAATTACTCTTAAGTGTACTAGATAAATACAAAATATAAACCAGCTTATGAGCCTTACACCTCAATCCTGAGCTAAGAGTTAATACTTTAAAGAAAGTCAGGTCCTCGGTGCCATTTCTTATTTGTAATTCAAACAATCCTGCAAGATGGAATGTCTGAAGTATTTCTCATGAGATGCTTAACCCTCGAAATGGTGTTGCCAAGCAGTCTAGGACCTCTGCTTCATCTAGAATCCAGTAAATACCCTTTGCATTGAAACCGTTTCTTTCAGAACACCTCATTGATGAAGTTGGATCGTTATTTTTTCTAACATAGGGGTTCCCACAAGAACTGTTTTAGGCTCTGGGGTTCAGTGGCAGTTAAATAACACATAATTTCTCCCAAGCTGTACTAACATCTTAATAATAGAAAGGTGAATGAAGTGTAAATGTTACGCAGTGAAGCTTTTGGTGATGGGAGAGGAGAATTGGTGTTTTAAAAAAGGGGTGAGTGTGAGGATGGGGTAGTTTCTGGTGTTGAGCACCTGATGGGTACGTTGAAGAAGGACATGGCCAAGAGTGCAGCTGGCTGCGTTTTTGCTCGAGGGCCAAGACCTGTTGTGCCTCACGGTTACGCACTGTCTGTGCTCAGGCTTTGGGAAGCAAGGTCAGTCCCGTGTCCTTTGCCTCATCCCTCTTGGCACGTGGGCAAAGTTCGCGTAGTTTTTGGTTAGTGAGTGGCACAGAAAAGGGATCTTCCCTAAAATATGCAAATAAGAAGACCTCCAGGTAATTACTCGTTTTGAAAGTAGTGGATGACAAGGTCTGGACAGATACCAACATACTTGGAAGAAAGAGAAGTACTAATACCCTGTGATCAGGAAAACGCTCTTAATGTGCATGAAAACTGTGTACTCTGTAAGTGGGTAATGTTTGGTGCCCAGCCAGGAATACCTTTTCAGCAGCTGTAATAAAATAATTTAGCATAATTGCATCCAGGTTGTTTTGCCATGTATCTTCCAATGTATTACCTAGGCATGCATTTTTATATTTATCAGGATTTTTTCAAATTAATTCAGTATGTTAGAAGTTGATGGCGCTGGACCGCCCTTGTTGTTTTAAGGATCTGGACTTTGTTTTCTCTAGGTATCTTGGATCAGTCTGCTGTCTGGGTGGATGAAATGAACTATTATGACATGCGCACTGATAGGAACAAAGGGATTTCCCCCTTGTCCCTACGTCCAGCTAATCCGCTCGGTATTGAGATAGACAAGTAAGTACCAAATGCCTTTAATCCGCTTTTTGAGTGGTTTTCTCTCTATGTGCCTTTGTGAATTCCAGAAAAATTTAATGATTTGCAGGGCAGGGAAAGATATGAAAATACATACATTCATTAGCTGTTAATATGCTGTTTGGTACTCAAGAGTTGCTGCTGCACACTGTCCTGCTTCCTAATCCTCATTTTTCGATAATCAATTAGAACTGTAGATAATCTAAAAGCCTGATATATTGAACTCCAGTGATATTTAGACTTTGAGGTTTAGATTTGATAAATAACCTAAGGCTTTGGATTTATACATGTATTTATGGAATACTTACTGTTGCATCTGAGTTTCATGGGGCTTTTAAGGATGTTTAGATTGCTATCTGTTGCTAAAATTGCACTGTAAACTGTGATATATTATACCACATCAACTAGTTTATTTTATTGAAATATTAATACTGTTTTCCAACTCACAGACTTTTTATTTTTGTTCGTAAGTACGGTGGAATTTATGACATATTTTTCTGAAATATAAACTTTATAGCAAGTGATAAATGGAATTAGAGGGCTTTAAATAGGACACTCTGAAGGGCTCCAAACCTGCCCAACTCCTAGAAATAGCATCAGGAATAGTATTTCTCTTGATCAAGATATCAGCTCTACCAAAACCAAAGGCTATTTAAAATTAAAATATTCCTAGGGAGTCTCATCTGCTGAATACTCTGGTTTTGAGGGGAAGTGCATTGGAGAAAATCTGCGGTGTCCGTTGTTACCTTACGCTGATGGAGAAACTGCACCTTCCCAAAACCTGTGTGGGATTTCCAGTGGATCCGTCCTCACCTGCCAGCCTCTGGCTGTGCATTGCCTTCCTAGTTTGAATACGTATTTTTCTTTCTTTTCAAAGTACTATCCCATTTTTTTGTAATAAGTTGAAGATTTTGTCTCTTTGTAAGTATTTTTCTGCAGCCTCTGACGTAACTTCTGACAGGTACATCTTTCATCTCCAGTTTTCCAACCCTGTTAAAATGTGGAGTCTAGGACTGTGGGCAGTATTCCAGCACCTTGCTAGAATACTTGCTGTCTCTCCTTCATTCTCCCTCCCCTGTTTGTTAATTAAAAACAATACCATAATAATAATTTTCACCACAGTGCTGCACTGGTAACTAGCAGCAAGTGGCTTGTTAGCTGATTCTCTTGAGTTGCTGCTTTTGCTGCTGGCGTGGTTGCTCATTATTCTGTACGGATGGCCTGGGTTCCTTTATCCTAGGTATATCTTTTGGCATTTGACCATGTTCCTCTCTTTGTTGTTTCCTTGACAAGTCTATCTTCTCAGGCCAGATGACAGTCTTTCTTAATGTTTTACCAACTATGTATAATAATTATTGATGATAAAGCTGTTATTGGTGATGGTGTAAATACTGATGAAAGAGTAATGTGGGTTTTAGTAAAACTTTACCTACAGATGTTCTCAGGTTTGCTTCTCCACAGATTGGGGTTTTGTTTAGTTAGTTCTTTAATCCATATGATGTATTCTGTCGGCATTGCATAAAAGTAAGTTCCAAATCAATCTTATGGTAGCAAGTCTTCTTTAAAATGACAATATGTTAATTTTGTCTGGTTAATTTTTTCAATGAAGCACTTAATCTCAAAGCCCATATAAATATGTTCTCAAACATTCTAAGAAACAATTGTGACTGGCTGACATTAAAACCAATTTTGTCTGCTTTGATATGGTATTTGTTGAGCCCTACAACAGCTTTTCCAATATTGTATCACAGAATGGTTTGGGTTGGAAGGGACCTTAAAGATCGTCTGGTTCCAACCATGGAACAGGTTGGAACAGCCATGGGCAGGGACACCTTCCACTAGACCAGGTTGCTCAAAGCCCCATCTAACCCGGGCTTGAACACTTCCAGGCTGTGGGCAATTTATCTGGGATTTAAGTCAAGATAACTAGTTCGATTGCGTAGTCTTCTGTCCATGGGTTTCCCACAATACATGTTTCTGAAAATGCATTGCTTATCCCACAGTTACCTTCAGTTTGTTCTTATTTAACAAAACTTCTAATGTAGTATGTGACCTTATAATCAAAATTGGTAGTTCTTACAGCTAAGACAGTGTCAGTGTAATAGATTAAGAATTATCTTCCAGAAACCTAGACAGCATTAGTTTAGGATTTGTTTAATTTAGTCATCTGTTTGGTTGCCTGTTAAATAGGAAACCAATGATATTGTATTTTAAATGTTTCATCTGAAAGCATTAGAAAATATCATGTTAATGAAACCTCAAATCTTGCATGAAAAAAGTCAGAAATATGTACATACACATAGGAGATAACCTTTTCGTGAGGGGAGCGGAAAATAGGGAAATCTTTGGCCAAGCATAACGTGGAGCCTTCTTCATTGTTCATTCATCTCCAAGATCACCTCCAAATTCACTGGAGGTGAAGCAGGAAGATTATGGCAAGCACTGGTGTGGAAAATGACCAGTTTGAGGGAAGGGACACCAGTCAGTATAACAAGGGATTGTGTGGAGGGACTGAGGGGTAAATTGTGGGGATGGGAGAGAGAGGAGAAGCCTGGTCTGCCTTTGTGCTACAGGTGACAGCGCAGTGGTAATAGTTGTGACTACAGATGGAACATTCTGTGTTTAATGAGAAAGTGGCTCCCCAATGGAAAAGCTTTCGTAATTTTCTTGAAAAATTGGAGCAATGTGATGTTTACTTTTATAAACTAATCTCTAATACCGTATAGTCTAGCTAAACTCACATGTTTGCAAATACTTGACATATGGGATGGGTGAGTAACGAGAAATTGTACAAGGTAGTGAAAAAAAGGCAATTATAAATTAAGAAACAGAGTGGATAAACAAGATATTAGCATTAACCATTACTAGACATGGGAATAATTTGTCACTAGAAGTGCTAAAAATTGTTAGAAATTTGGGATGCTTTAAAATAAGAGAAAGCCTGATATGATGAAGAACAGTTGTGCATCCAGGGAGATGGGACTGCGATATAATGGGTCTCTATTAATACCATCGGCTTCTTCTTAATATTTTGAAATGTGTGCAGATTGGGATGTATTTTAATTTTGAAGCTGAAGCGTTTGGCGTTGGTCTGACTTGGTGGGATTTACAACCCTTGCAGCCTGAGGGCTGATGAGGAAGGGGAAGGAGTGCCTTCTATTGGCTGTGCAAAGAGTGGTCAGCAAAAGGAACGTTTAAAGAGAGGACCATGGAGAGAAACGGTGAAAAACAGATGTGGGAAAATAGAATAAGGTAGATGGGAGCGCACTGCAGAAAAGGCAGGAAGTGGGCAGACTACAGAATGAGGGAGACAAAGAAGTCCCCCCTCTAGAAAGTGGTTGTCAGTCATCAGCAAATGATACAGAAAAGACAATCTGTATAGGAAAGAGTTAGATCACCTATCTGTTGTTATGTTTTTTGGGGTTTTTTTAATATGGGTTATGCTGAGTTCTAAAACTTCCTTTTATGTCTTTTTTAAACATCGCTTATGGTACTTTATCCAATTAAAATGCGTTTAAAAATTAATCACAGTTTTTGAATCATTCAGGTGGATACTTCCAAGATGTTGCAAATGGGACACTGAAATACAAGAAAAAAGATCCCGTAAGACATGAACAGAAGCGCTTTAGTACAGCATTTCATTAAACTGTTGGGCAAGCACATGGACAAAAAAAATTATTCTGACTCAGTTGATTTAAGATTGAAGTTTAATTGCAAGTGACTGGAAGTGAACAAAGGGTTTGAACTGTGAATTAAAGGAAGCAGATAATAGTGGGTCTATTATTATTATTCTATTAATAGAATACTGCCTGTAGATATATTGTAGGAGTACTATATGTACTCAAAATATGCACTGGAATTCTCTATTCATATTCATATTCAAATGTTGGAGGGATGCAAAGTAAAAACTATGGATATACACTCATGCTCCTGGTTGTTTTTTATGTAGTCAAGGTATTTTAAATGTTATATGTACACACAATGTGCAAGCTATCATCTTTCACCCTGTAAGTTAAACAAGTAGTAAGTGTACATAATTTCTGGCTGATACGTTGTTCATATTTTCCAAGAATTAATAGCTATTCTTGTGCCATACAACTAAGATTCTCAGTTGCTAAATAATAAAATAATTTATATTGAAATGAAACTTGAATTTGCTGGTTATTGTGTTTTGGTGGTGATCCTTAAAGTTGCAAGCGTATTCGTAGAAGAGTGTTTGCACACATTTGTTCTCCTGCCTTGCTGACAGTTGTTTGTTCATCTTTTAAACCACAGAACAGACCCAATTAGAGGAGGGTTGTTTTTACATTGTTATCACTTAGTGCGTGTTGTGTGTATGCTATGAAGTATTTAATTTACACCAGGTATTTAAAGTATTTAATCTTTGAGTTCTACTTTTTTAATTTCCAGAATGGAGTAAAGGCTGACACAAAGCTTTACAGTTTTCTCTCACCATCTTTCTGCTGACTGAAGATTAAAGCGGGTCTGTGTCACCTTCCTCCCCAAGGAACGTTCCTGGCTGTGGTGCTGAGCAGATGTAGCCAGAAACCCTGACTGAAGGCTTAAATAGCTTGCAGGAGGAAAAAAAACTACACAGAGTAGTCGCCTCAGTCAGAGAAAGGTGGAGACTTGGTATGAAAATGCTAACATTAACAGCGATGTTGCAGTGCTTGGGGTGGTTTTCACAGGTCAGAGCTGTTGCAGGAGCAGGTTGGTGGGTTACATCCTGCCAGCGTGGGTTTGTTCGGAATTATGGACAATTCTGGGAGAGAGTATGTTTCATAAAGACACTGGCTGCAATCTGTTGGTGGAAAATTCGGATCTAAATAAGATTTGTGAATGAATTGTTAGTTCAGATGTACCAGATACATTCCCCCTCCTGCACAGCAAGCCCTTTTTTCATCAAAGACTCGTTGCCTCCTCTGTCAGACTAAGAAAATCCGTTCTCTGCAAAGCAGTGACAGCAGTCAGACCTAGTGGTGGTTAGAAAATTTTTTTGAGTAGTGTTTGTTGTTTTTCATGGAGCGGAGGTCGTTATGGTGGATGCATCTCGTACATGAAAGCAGAGGCTGACATGCTAAGTACATTCCACAGACTGCTGTAGCCACCCACTCAATGCAGATGCTTCCCTCTTCCCACGCCAGCTTCCAAAGGGTTCTTCTGGGAGGAGGGAACGGACGATCTTACTCTGCCACCTAATGGTAAGCGTCAGCTGGCTGCTAGGTGGGACAGCACCCTGCAGGCTGTGGGCTTGATTTATTTTTAAGTGGCTTGATTTATTTTTAAGTGGCTTGATTTATTTTTAAGTGGCTTGCATGGAAGCGCAGTCACTTTCATCTGTGAATGCGATGGGCTTGCTGACACTTTTATCACAGAGATGCGTGCGGAAGCATCGTGAAACTCGCAGGAGAGATGCAGCACGCAGTACTATATAGTCCTGGTTTCCTGACATTAAAAAACAGAGCAACTCTTAGCTGCGTGTCAGGCTGTCGCAGCTACCAGCCTAGACCCTCTCAGCAGGTTTCTCTTTCCACATTCTGCCCTTTCTCAAATACGGTTGTCATTTTGCTGCCCTGTTTCTGATAATGCCGCCAGGGAGGAATTCCCAGCACGCTTCCTTGTCTTTCGGTTGCTGGGGAGACCTTTGTCTCAACACCTTCTGGTTTGTGGTGGTTCACCCACTTCAGTGTCCCCGACACTGGCCGTTGTGCCTGCAGGATGAACACCGTGTGGCTGGTGCAAAGCCTGCTGCCCGGAGCCAGGCGGGTACCAAAGGCAGGAGCGTATGGCAGCTCGCATGGAGCTGCTTTATGCCCTTTGCTATTCAGGGTCTGTGTTTTATTTAAAGCTGCTCCTTTTGACCTAGACACTCCTGTGGAAATGAGGTTCAAGTTACCTTTTGGTGGCTGTGTCCTGGTTTGGGAGCTGCCTTTAATCTGCAGACGTCGTCATGTGTGTTCGGAATCATACTGTGAGATGCTGAAATCTGGGAGCGAGAGAAGCTTTACAGAAAAGTCACAGCCTGCTAAGCTGTGTTCGTTAGTACCCATCGCTTCTGTGATTGAGCTGCAACTGCTCGGAGGCTCTGATTTATTTACCCGTGGAGATTGCAGCGAAGCTTAAACTTCTGGAGAACAGCAATGCTCTGTGTACGCAGAAGTTCTGTAGTAGAATTTGTAAGAGCCAATCTGCGCGGTAACCTTAAATGAGATTTGTGGAGTATGAGGCTGGGCAGAACCGAAAGGTCGGGGCAGTGCAGGAGGCGACTTGTACTGATGGGCACGTGCAGTGTAAGTGGATTGATCTCCTTCTCTGGAGATACTCCAGACCTGCCTGGACAAGGTCCTCTACAGCCTACTATAGGCGACCCTGCTTCGGCAGGAGGGTTGGACTGGGTGACCCACAGAGGTCCCTTCCAACCCCTACCATCCTGTGATTCCGTGATTCTGTGACTGTACCCTACAGGTCTGAAGCCACAGTAGATGTGCATGCCCTTCGCGTGGAAGCAAGGACCACTACATCTCACGCTGCGTGACTGTATTAGGTACACTCAAAATATGAGGGAAGAGAAAGTGTAGAATGGCTTGAAAACAAGTTTATTTTTACTATCGTTCTCATGAATATGAACAGTATGTGACATCTTAATTACTTTTGTATTTAAAATTGTTGCTGATGGATGAATAGGACTGGTTTAAAATGTTAAGAAGAGATATAGTGCCAGATCTGGTTCTGTTTCGAGTAAAATAGTCTGCCTAGCAGAAAGTACTGCTATATAAATCCAATATGAGTACCTTTGCTGACGTTGTAAAGGTAGCAAAATACATAGAGTTGTCAAGGATGGTTAACTTCTCTCTTCTTTGTCTGAGGTTTTCTGGATTCAATTTGTGATTCCCAGTATCTGTTACAGGGATTGCTTTTTAATCCATGATTAAGTATTCAGAATTGCTTCCTGAAGTGATTCTTGTATCAAATCAATAGAAAAATGATCAACAATTTAATAGCGTGTCAGCATGGTCTCAGCTTTTGCTTCTAGTTCTTATTCGCCCCATAATGTTGAAATGAGTAAAACAAAAATACTTTCTCAAGTCACATATGCGCTTGTTTAGAAGTAAACAGTAAGCAAGTTTTCATGAGCACAACTTCCAAGGACTTATTTAATTTACTGATGGCAGTTAATGGAACAAACTTGTGTGTATGTGGAGTCAGTCTCTTTCTAGATGCGTCTGGCCAGGCATTTTAGAAATACAGTTGCTTTCAGTTTGAACTTTTTAGTGAGCAGCTTGTTGTGAAGACAGCTGTGGCAAGTCATTCCAAGCTCCCCATATCTGTTAGTGGAAAAACTACTGGTAAAAATTTATGATAAAAATGAGGATACTACGCCATAGAGTATAACATATTGTTAACATACCGCACACATTCACATTCATGTTTCTACTCTGTTGTGACTATGTCTGAAATATGTCTGCACAGATAAAAGCACCCATAAACGCATTGCTAATTTATGGTTCTGCACAAATACATCTGCTGGGAAAAAGCTCCTAATAACTTTCCAGTGCAGTCAAACATCAAACTGAAAAAACCCCTCTTCATTCCTGTCTCACTGTCTGTGGGCAAAACTAATCTGCAGGAACTTACTACATCCCAAGCTCAATTATTGGTCTTTATCTCTATATATATATAAAAATAGTTGTTTTTTTTTTCCCCTAGGAGTTGTATAGCTCATGCATAAGCCTAAAATGTCATGCATACGTCTTACAATCTTGCAATAATAAGTAGCATTTGGTAATGGTGTGTATATTGAGTTTGTGTGCTTTTTGTGTTACATCAGTTACTTTCGGCTTCTGAGAAAATATATTGGAGTTCTGAAAAATAGAAACAAAATTCTGCTTCCCTTTTGTGTGCATACACTTACATAGTGCTTGCATTGAAGGTCTGAGTCTCTTCTGAGGTGACTGAAAGTTTTTTATTGGGTTTTTTTTTTAGCATTAAAAAATGTTATTGACCACAAAGATGCCACCATGCGTGGATTTAATAGAAAAACATTTTTAGACAGCCATGCCATATATTACATGTGAAGTACGGTTGTGCAAATTCGTGTGCCTGCTGGATGCTTTTGACAACTTTGAATGAAAAATAAGATATCTCAAAATGTCTCAAAGGAACAATAAATTGAAACTTTGCTTCTTACATCCACCAGCATTTTCTGCTCGGTAACTGGCATTCATGAAATTCAAGGTCACTGGTAATTCTGAATCTCACTACTTATGTTTATGAATTTTTCAGATTAGCAGTATTACTTTCTCAATGAACCACAGAGAAATGATGGGACCTTCATTTTTAGTTGTTGCATTTGTTTCTCACACTATTTTCCCTGTCCCTCTACTTTTCATATCTGTCATCACTTCTCCTTGCATCTCATTTGATGTGGGTTTTTTTTTTTCAAAAAAAGTATTGTTTCATGCCCCTGCTGTAATCAGGTGCTACTGATGAAGGACTGCTGTGCCATGTCCTCATGTATGTAGGTCCTCTGTACCTGCTTGGGCTAATGGCCGTTTGGAGATGAATAGAAACGTAGAGAAAGCAACTCTTGTTTCTGTCTAATTGTACTTTTTAATGAGCCTGCCTTTAGATTTGCTTCAGTTAATCTGCTGTTTGCTTTCTGTGATAAAAACAGCTTTAACCATCTTGAAACACGTTTAGATTACAGAAAAACCAAAACTAACAAATCATTGCTTTCGTGTCCATTCAGTTGGCTTTTCGTATGTATTAAATGGAATTCCAGTAGCTGTCTCTGGATTCTGCCCCCACCCAAGCTGCACCTCCAGTGCAAAGCAGGGCAGGTTTGCATCGGCCTACGGCGTGGGCTTTGTATAGCAGAGTTCACCTGGCTTGTGAGCATCAGAGAGGGGTTTATTGGCTTTGGAGTTTGAAGCTGTAGTCCAGAAATGACATAGTAAATTTTTAGAATAGAGTATTTCAGTTGGAAATATTGGATTGTCTAATCCAACTGCCTGACCAGTTCAGGGCTGACCGAAAGCACCCTTGTTTGCCACGGTGACCTTCTGAAGACGGGGTGCAGCTGGTGTTAAAGAACAGTGGTGAGCACACCTGGTGATGTGCTGAGAGTGCGTGGTGCACTGAACACGGCCAAGGGTTACGCGTGTGCCTGGACTGAGGGGTGAAGATTGCCATGTTTTTATCAAAAACTGCTTTAAATATTTTCATCACACTGATGTAAAATAAATGGAATGCATTTTCTGCAGGAGTATCTTAGAAGCTACTTGCAGTTTCAAAAATACCGTTGTAGAGAATCTGCTTCCACAAGGAGCTGGCGCTCACGCTGTCTTTGCGCGTTGGAAGACAGAATAAAAACAAACAAAACATGCCGTTTCTCACTCAAGACATGCCCGCTTTTCCTTTACGTTTTGTGTGCTATGAAGAGACAGATCAGCGTGTTCTGGTTTGCGGGAGGGTGAGTTTAGCTCAGGATTTCTTCCAGTGTTTGTAGTGGAGGTACGCTCTGCGCGTCTTTCATCCTGTTTCTGTGGGACTTCTACTGCGTGCGGACCCACAGACAACGAGCTGTCAACCTGGTGAGGTCCTGGTGTTTCGAAGTTAGCTAGATACTGGTTCCTGGCTTGTAGTGAATATTCTCTCTTATTTACTGAGCTTGGTGTACTGATTTCCCTGTCTAAAGGGTAGAGTTGGCTTTGAGAACATTCGGCATTAGTGATCCTACAGCTGAACATTAGTAGTATCAGGGTGAGTCTGTCTAGTCCTGTTTTCTGAAGGCAGCAGTTCTCTTTCTATAGAAGCATTTTATACAGTTGACATTTCTATCATAAGTGTAATGGTGAAATCAAAATGGTAGCATTAGTTTTACTTAGATTAGATTTCAATCTTTTCTTTCCCACTCACACTACACGTGTCTGTAATACCAGATTTAATTTCATGGTGAGATACAAGTTTATATTTACATCTTGTTGGAGCATGATTTGTTTGTTTGGTTTTTTTATGTGCCACTTTTAATTGTAAGCTGTTCACAATGAGTATTCCTTTTTCAGAGGCAGATTTCCTCAAAAAGATTTAGAGGCACTGTTTCCCGGGATGAGTGCTGATTTCACTAGTGAGAACTTCTCTGCTGCCTGGTACCTGATTGAGAATCATTCAACAACAAGGTTGGTTGCTGTCATATAAATAACTGTTTTAAATGCAAGTCACTTGATGTTATTTCATTATAGAATAGAATTGTCATTGGTGGCTGCCATTTAGAGTAACAGACCCGTAGCCTCCACTGCCTGTGGTGTTTCTGCTTGGCTAGAAACTGGAATCGAGCAGTTTGCTCAGTGTGGCCGTGAGGAGAACTTCATTTTTAACCAGACCTAATTCATGGTCTTTTTTTCCTTCCCCCGCCCTGTGTCGGATGGAAGTTGCCTGTCTTCAGGCTAAAGCCCTTTCTGAATCAAGAAGTTGGGCAGCATGGCCTTGAGTGGGAACTCCAGGTGTTGAGTCATCACTTAGAGGCTCAGGATAAGAGCACTGAACAGACAACTAAGAGTTAAACTGTTAGTATCAGTTAGCTTTTAGTTAACTCTTCCACTCTTGTGGAAAACGCTGTAGTAAAATAAGTTGGGCGAGTGAAGATCTTTAGGTAAATCTCTTAAAGTCTTGACCATTAAAGTCTTCATTTTTAAATCTAGTTTGTACCATGTACTTACATACATATATTTTTGCACATACAACCGAGTTCTGAAACTTTTATCTGCTGCTGTTCGGATAATACCAGAAGCCATTTTTAGTAGAGATGGTGAGCTGCTTGTTGTTGTTTTCAGCTGGGTATTCTGTAGCCCTTTGAAAGGAAATACCACTTTGCAAACTTTTTTGTTATTTAATGGTAGAAACAGGTGTGGGTTTGGTTTGGGTGGGGACATGGTTGTTTTTAGGAGCTCTGGAGATAGCCATTACCCTACTTGGGAAATACTTTAATTTCCTCTCAGTGATGTAGATTGAAGAGCCAAAAGAACAGCAAGAGAACACTGCTACCCAATACACGTGTAGTGACAGCATCTTTTGAAATCCCTCAGTCCAGTGGAATAAAAAGTATTAATTTTTGTTTTTAAATAAAAGCTGGTTTTTTGTGTATTAATTCAGCTTATGTTGGTTTATAAAAATTAAATCTTAGTGTTGAAGTTGCAAAAGCGGTGTAAAACTCAACAGGAAGAATGGCTCAAAGGGTAGGGTAAATCCAATCACGTTTTGAATCTAATTATAAATAGCTTTTTAAATAAAGAAGAAGCAAAACTGGGGTTTTTTTTTTGGTTTCCGACTTCAAAATGTGTAGTCTTAGAAATATTCTGGAATTGTATAATTATCTGCCCCGTATCGTTTGTGCTGTTTTTCCGGAAACACACAGCAGCAGTTTAGTTCTTGTCCTCTGTGTAACCTCAGGTACTGGGAGTGCTGAATGTGTGGTGCACTGATGTTTTGGTTAGCTTATGTCTGTTTTTTCCTTGACGGAAATTCTTTTTAAGCAATCAAAATAACATCTATTTTTACTATTTTTTTTATTTTTTTTTTTTTACCCCCGGCAATATCCTGACAAATATAAACAAACTACTTAGACAAACTATTAGATCCTCAGAGAACATGAAACAGTGCTTAAAAAGAGAGCTGTACAGCTTTTTGCTACTTTGAAAATGCTGCTGGTCAGTCCTTCTTGTATGCCCAAGGAGACCCATCCAGCTCCAGCAGATGCAAACGGGAAATAAAGCAAAATGCTGTGACTTGATCAGTATAAAAAGGAAAATGCCTGTAAATGCACCCATGAGTTTTGTCTCCCAGCAGGTGGTCATGGCCTTCTCGCTGCCTGGGCTACAGTTTGGGTTGTTTGCTTAATATGGCTTTTTCTGCCACTGTTTAAAATGGGCAAAAAGTGTTGGTGGAGTTGCCTTATGTCTTAATTTCTTTGCTTTTTTGTTTCCCTCTCCTCGCTGAGGTGTAGTGCAGTTTTTTGTTTGATTCTTTTGTATTGGGGAAATGGGTTTGGCCTGCAGGTAGGAGAAAAGACTGTAAGGATGAAAATCGTGTTATATTTGTATTTCTGAGCTTGTTTGTGATAGAGCTTTTGTAATGAATCCAGTACTGTAACTACTGAGATCGTATTCATCAACAAAAAAATGATACACAAGTAATGAAGAATTAGTCATGACGTAAGACTTCTGAAATAATTGCAGCTGCTTGCGAAAAATGAAAATTTGACATCAAATGTAAACTGGCAATAGTAGTGAAGATAAAAAGAATCCTACCATACAAACAACAATGGTGACTCGGTGATTAATATTCCCTTATGAAGTGTCTTTCAGAAACAAATCAGTAGGCTACATGTAGAAAACATACTTTCTTAAAGCAGGGGTCTGTTCAGCTTTTCTTTGGTTTTGTGCTAATATTGTGTTCAATTCTGAACTGTATGTCCACACCAACATAAAAATCTGGAAGGAATTCGGAAACTGAAAGCAAACAAGGGTTGTGCACTAAGCTGCAGAGTTAAACAAATGTCATTGTTAAAGGGACTTGTGGCATCCTAGTAGTTAACCTGGTGTACTAAGTGTAGTGAATCGTGCCGTCACCTGTTTAGTGTAGTACAGGCAGTTAACTAAGAGCAGTGTTGCATATGCAGAAGAAATTTCTTGACTAATTTGTATTATGGAGAAGTCTATTCCATCACAAGTGATAGGAGCCATTCATTTAGGATTAAAACTAAAAAGCAATAACACTTCAGACTAAGAGTAAATTGTCATCATCGAGATGTACACGCTTTAGCAGTTAGTCTTCAATAGTAGTTGCAAAAGTAGCTGGCTTTATTTTCCAGGTAGTTTGTTCTGTTCATTCATCAGCTGAGCTTATTTGTTGTTTAACGCCATGGGGGTTTTCTTGTTTGTTTTCAGTTTTGATCAGCTCAAAATGGCTGTTGTGAATTTGAAGAAACAAGCCAATAAGAAAAATGAGGGGAGTCTGGCCTATGTGAAAGGAGGTCTCAGCACGTTTTTTGAAGCACAAGATGCTCTGTCAGGTAAAGATGCTTTGCACTTACTAAATGTAGTGTAGGAGAGAAGACAGTATCTGCATGGGTGGTTGAATTTAGTATTAAAAACACTGGTTTTTCTTCGCAGTCTTGTCTAAAAGTGTACAACGAGCCCAAAATCTGTGTTGTGTTGGTAACAAGCTGGGACTGGCTAGCTGATTGCTGTGGTGTGTTTGCAAAAGGTGGCACCAAATGTGTCTTATGGGAATTGGAGGCCTTTGATGAAACTGCTCAGACCACAAATCCAGAAAAGAGAAGAAATGTTAAACTGGAGATAATATCAAGATGACTTGCAAACCGTAGCAGCATTAAAACTTGATTTTATGATTCCTTATCCCATAGTCAGACTGTGGTATTTATATGAATATTCAGTACGCTCTGATTTGGGAAATCAGATGGCCTTTATATTCTGCTTGCCGTAGGGAAAATGCAGCACACAAGCGAGATCAGCTTAGTTGTCTGTGCCATTTTTTTATAATCTTTATTTTATCTAAATACACACACTCTTAAAGCAGAAAATGTGTCTCAGGTAAAAGGTCATTGTGGCTTGCTGCAGTCCTGTCTAGTTTGAGACTGTGCTGGATAAGAAAGTGGCAGTGCCAGGCCATCCCCAACAGAGTTGACATTTACCACGATGCTGTTCTTCATGGATACTGTGTCCTGCAGGATCATCACTCCTGGTCATTGATCCTGTGTTAGTGGGTGCCATGGAGTAGGAAAACGGATATTGATACAACCACAGCCAAGCTAGCTCTTCCACTGCTGTTAGGATCTCTGCTTTGGAGAAGTACCAGTTTTCTCTTGACCCACTTGCAGGACACTCGGTGACTGTCTGGTGGCCAATTCCATGTGTCTGGGAAAAGGGAGCGTGGTGCTGTGTCACCTGGTGGCCCACTGGTATCACTTGCCCCAGGCAAGTTAACCTGCGACCGGCCCTGCAGATCACAGCACTCTCAGAATTCGGTGATACTTAAGAGGAGAACTTTTTCCACAAGTGTGAACATACGTGCTTTGGTAGGGAGGACTCTTCTTCAGCCATCTGAAGATTCCTGCTGTGAAGAAACCCCTGAATGTCTTTATTACCCACTCAGAACTGACCTGTTACTGATAAGTTTTGGAAAACTTTGGGCTAAATCTAGATAGCTTTAGTAACATAAGAGAAGTGTTACAGGATTACTGGAAATGCTAAAGAATGTGGTAATAGTCATAGGAGAAGACACTAAGAAGAATCAGTATTTGGCATTCTTGAACTTTTTTTAAGCTGAGTTTTTATTAAATGCTAGGAAAAATTATAATAGGCTATTTTTTTTGTAAGTGTTAAATAATGTTGAACTGCTAATTTTTCTTGACTAGTTCAAGATCCTAAGTAATCCTGAACAAATACTGAAATGTGACTTGGTTTTCACGGTTACTGCTGGGGACAAAAAGTAGTGCTGGCAGGCCTGTGTTACCGTGGAAGAACATTTTTTGGACCAACATAGACTTAGTAGGATTTACAGCAAGCTAATACAAACTGTAAATGTTGTGAGGTTTTAGAAAGGCTGAACACAACTGAATGATTTTCTCTTGTCTCATCTCTTGAAGTGCAGGGTTCTTGCCTTTGGAGACCGATTGCCTGATAAGGGAAGAGGTCAGAGAGCAAGCAGGAATGTAGAAAATAACAACAGGGAAAGCAAACCCATTTATTTCACTAACTACTATGTTCTCATTTTTAAAAAATTATAATAGCTGTAATATTGTTTTGCATCCCTTATCTGTATCAGAATGTTATTTTTACCTAAAATTAGAGTTTATTAGTGCAGTCCTTCAGATAAATTACGAACTCAAAACTTGGGGTGACTCATATGGTTCTTGGTGTCACTTTTCATCTTTAACCAAAATGGCTTATTTTTGTCTTCCTCCCGGTGATCTTCCTGAAGTGCTCAAAAGGAAGCAGGCTTGTAGCTCAGGTTGTTATAAACAGTGAATTAAAATAGTCGCAAGGAAGAATGGCCTTGAATCTGTTGTAGAAGAAAACTAGAGACTTGAAGTCGTATGAATTCAGAGCTGTAACAGTGGAGTTCAAGGAACCTATCAATACAATACTTAGTTCTTCAATTCTGAAACCAAGTTCTTAATGAGGGTGCAGTGCAGGTCGCAGCTGCCTTCTGTGTTTTAATGTGCATCTCTCTGTTGCAAGTTCCTATTAAATGCACGTGCAGAAGTGCTTTTAACTCTTTGCAGTCAAAAAAAAGCACCCCTTATTGCGTATGAATTTCAGCTTTGTAACACAGAACTGCTTATTTGCCCATTCCTCCTTATGCACAATATCTTTTGGGGAGTGTAGCTGGAAAAACTGTGTAACTTTTGAAAGACTTGAACCTGTGATAGGTACAATCAACAACTAAATTGGATGTGGAGAAGCTTCCAGTAGTACCAAGAAAAATGATATCTTTGACATCATCGTCCAGCCCTCCCGCCCGGTGTCAAAGCTTTTGTCCAGGACATTTGAGCACTACAGTTTTCTGAAAAGACAGATGACAAGAACTAAGCACAAGCATTATTAGTGTTGTTCTAGAGAAACAGCTCAGATGCAAAACTTAAAAAGAAAACCAAACCAATAAAACCACCAAACAAATAAAAACTCCATGAATTCTTAGGCATGCAATTATGAAAATCAAGGTCTTTAACAGAAGAACATTAAATTTAAAATCCTATTATACTCTGACTATACGGTGTTTGTGCAAGGTGATGTAATGGAACTTTTCTGTCCTTACAAATGTAAGGGTGGGTTTGTGTGTCTTATTTTCTCCTTGTAAAAGGTGCAACTAGAATTTGTGTGCATTTAAACAAATCAACGTGAAGAATAGTTTATATCTGAAAGCTGAAAGATTGTTTCAGCACAGACTCTTAGGGACATAGCTTTGGTTGTGCAAACTTCCGTTATTTGATGCTGAGCATACAGCTGAAAACTGACTCAAGGGAAAATCATTACTGAATACATCTAGTCTGTCTTCCAATATGATTTAAATTTCCTGAGCTGCTTCATTTTAGGTTTTGATTTTTTTTTTTCACTCACTTCCTTTGGGAAGATTTCTAAAATCTAATGCATTTTCTGAAGATACTTTTTTGTTGATGAGCAAAAATTTAGGCTCTCAATTTTCCCCTTCAGATATCCTAGAACACATCTTCCAACCCCAGTGGTTATGCTTTATGAACTGCTGGTCTCTTCGGCTGTTGCTGTAGAGCGGAGCTATCTGTGCACAGTGATTTCTCCTAGGTCTCTCTGAACTGGTACAGGATGTTACTTTCTGTACGAGGCTCACTTTGAGGTAGGTGACCCTGCTTCGGCAGGAGGTTTGGACTAGATGACCCACAGAGGTCCCTTCCAACCCCTACTATTCTGTGATTCTGTGAATACTTGCTTTACGAGGCGCTTTGTATTCATCGATTTACACGTCCATTTATATCTGTTTTTTTGACTCATACACATTTAACAATATTTGTTTCAAATACGTGAACTTGGATCTGAGAAACCCTGAAATACCAATTATGGTGCAGCTTTTTGTATTAGCTGGGAACAGTGAGCCCAGTCTGCTCTTAAGTGTGCTATCAGACGGTATTACACATTTAAATGAGTATTAATATTTTCACAAGCAGTGAAAACCGTAAAAAGCTATCCCGAGATGTTTATTGCATTATGTGGTTTAGAAGCTGTTTACTAAGAAAATAAGAGGTCAAGTAGGCCAGAACCCCTGCTCGTTTGCTTTAATTTCTTGGAGAACAGGATTGCCTTATCAGCTCCTGGCGTTTCCCTGCCCGTTAGCCTGGCTGACAGTTTGACAGTGACTGTGCTGCGGAGGAGATCCTCGGCAGGAAGCTTGTTTCGCCAGCTGAAGGGAGCCTAAACTGAGCTGGGGGGAACGGGGCTCACCTCAACTTGACCCAGTTGCCTACATCGGGAGTTCAGCTGGTTTAGCTCCCGTAATTCGAAGAGCAACCCAGAAGGTGGCATTCCTAAAAGAGCTGCTGTTTGTGCTGGAGACAGGTCGCGTTTTATTCTCATCAGCAAGTCATGTCCTTCACAGAAGTCTTTGGACAGTTAGCAAATTCATTTACTTTGAATATATTTGTTCAGAAGTGCCCTTGTTGTAAAGAATCTTAGGCTGCAGTTTTCCTTAAGTGAAAGGAAGAAAATAGGAAAGTGACCACTTCAGTCACTCAATTATGCAAAAACGTGCAAGTATGACATCTAGATTGGCAAGTAAAGAAGAAGCTGTGTTGTCTCTGAACCACAGAATCCCAGCATGTTCGGGGTTGGCAGGGACCTCTGTGGGTCACCCAGCCCAACCCCCTGCCCAAGCAGGGTCACCCAGAGCCGGCTGCACAGCACCGCGTCCAGGCGGGGCTGGAATATCTCCAGAGAAGGAGACTCCACAGCCTCCCTGGGCAGCCTGGGCCAGGGCTCTGTCACCCTCAGAGGGAAGAAGTTCTTCCTCGGGTTCAGCTGGAGCTTCCTCTGCTTCAGTTTGTGCCCATTGCCGCTTGTCCTGTCGCTGGGCACCGCTGAAAAGAGCTCACAACAGATATGTTGAACAAATTTGAAATTTAGATTGGACTCTAGTTTGCCATGGCAACAGATTTTCTTGTGCAGTTACAACTACAAACACCTTTTACGCTTCCCACCCGCCCTTGGCCCTGTGCTCCTTCCACGGGGTTGCAGTGGTGCGGTGGAGGCGAGGGTCAGACACGCTCGCTGGTCAGTAAAGGAAATTCTCTTTCTCATGAGTGAGTTTCCCCCCGA
Source organism: Opisthocomus hoazin (assembly GCF_030867145.1). NCBI lineage: Eukaryota > Metazoa > Chordata > Aves > Opisthocomiformes > Opisthocomidae > Opisthocomus > Opisthocomus hoazin. The sequence continues at coordinate 107,686,742 of NC_134416.1, forward strand.
AGCATCTCTCTGGGGCTGCCCTGCAGCTGTGAGACGCTGGATCCGGCCGAAGGACGCGTGTGGGGGCAAGAGAGCAGGGCTTGTCCCAAACAGCGTTATATGGGCCCAGACAGCGTTACGTGGGTTTAGTGCTCTAAGGTAATAACACGAATATCTCTCGATTCCCTCCAGGCAGATGAGGTCTGCAGATATTTTTCTTGACTGCGTGTAGTTATGCTTGTCTGAACTTCTAACTGGGAGGCTTTTTGTCTGGTCCCCGTGGAAGGAACACTTAGCTTTTTAAACATCAGTTGATGCAAACACAGTAAGCCTAGACTCTGATAAAGTGTTTTTCATAACATTTTTCACTATGAAAACTTAACTTTTTTTTGGTAACACAGCTTTGGTATACATATGAACACCCTTATTGTTAGATCTGAATATAATGTATAAAAATAGCTTCAGTACACAAAGAAAGTAGCATGTTAAACATGCAGAAGGAAATACAGCAAATCCTCTTGTGTGTTTACAGAGTAACTTAGGCAGGTCTATACCTTTTTAGTATGTCCTAAAATACCTTATTTCACAGTGGTCCAAAAATCACTCCTCTTCTACGCTACCAGTTACATACGTTTAATGTGCCTTTATCTGTACTCCACAGTGCTTTCCACCTTTCTGGAACTTAATACCTTGTTTTATTTTTACTCTTTTCCCCATTGGCATCGTTTTCTCTGTCTGAACATGCCTATGAATTGGCTTAGTGATATCATTCTTCCTCTGTTTACAGCACTGCTGTTTCAAACTGAGAATCTAAAATGCTTTATGCTAAGTTGCTAACTTTAAACGCTACCAGTGTGAAAAAAAGGCTATCTTCCATTTTCTAAAAGGAAAAGGAGGGAGTAGTGTTGCTATTGTATATTCTTCTCTAAAGGAGATGAAAAAGAGAACTGCTTTGGAGATGGGGTGTTTGAAAACTTTCAGGAACTGCTTAACGATGATGGTACAATTTCTGAATAAGCTGCCTTCAGAATAAAAAAGCTACAGTTTGTGGCTTGACATTTTTGAAAGTGCTAACATGGTAAATCATTCTCTTTCAAGACTTCTGTGCATTAAAGGAAGTCTTCGCCATGTTTTACATGCATCGGCAAGAAAAGGTGCTTTGATAGAGGTTTAGATGTTACAGTTCAGTTTTGGAAGTACTTAGGTGTCTCCCCATCAGGAGTAACATTATAGTTAATTGCTCATCAGTCAGCTTGTGTTGTGGTTGCTGTTCAGATGAACTCACCTTTCAGTATGTACCATTAAATCCAGTACAGCAACTGGCTGTCCGAGACCAGAACTGGTGTGTATGAATGGAAAAATATTGTTAGAACCTTTAATGTTTTTGTTGTAAAATTATAGAGGTATTTTTGTAGAGAAGTGGTGTCCACGTCATATATGAAATATGTGCTACAGGTAATAATACACCATCTTTCAAGATAGGCCTCTGTTCCTTAAAAAATTTCAACTTTCTTAAATTCTTTGTGCAGGGTCAAGGGATTGAAGGGTCAAATTTAGTAGTTTGAGAATGATGGAATTTTCTCTCTCCCCTCCTTGCCCTCCTGCCCCAAATGAAAATTCCTCCTTGGAAGGAGCCTGGAGACTACCAAGGGCCATCCTGTTTGAGAAAAGCCACCCTCTCACTCCTCGCAGTAGGACGGAGGTCACAGGGCTGCCTTACTAAGGGTAGTTTCTGGCCGTCTTTGCTAGTTCTTAGTTTGCAGCTACATAACACGGGCGAGTAGGGGTGGCATTGTAGAGGAAGCCAGCTGGCAGGGCGTGCAGTTTGGGGTGCTGTTTTAGACCAGCTCGAGTATCGCCCGGTGCGCTGAATTCCAGGTGTCTGCTGGAGCACGTTGGGTTACTCATGGAGTGCATCTTCTAGTTTTGCTTCATCTTAAAAGAATCCAGTTGAGGGACTCGGGTTGCTCGGCCGTGCAAATCAAAGCAAGATAAGCTGGGACAATTGGGAGGCTGGTTTCAAAACTGTATTTGTGTTTTGAACTAAAATACGTCGTTAGTTGCTTTCTTCAAAGCGCTGAGCATCGCTGTTTTCAAGGGTAGCTGGCCTTGGCTTCATTCTGCTGAGAACCAGCAGGAAGCAGTAGGAGGTTTTTTAGAAGCCTTAATTTTATCTAAAGCAACTGGAGCTGATGGCTGTTTGATAGAGCGGATTTTTCTTATGTTAACAGACAAAAAATTTGAAAGAAAAATCAGTTTTAAATAATTGCTTTATATATGCTGTATGCATATATACAGCAATAGTACAAAAAAAAGGGAAAAAGAAGCACTGCTCAGTCTGTGTGGCACTGAACAGAGAAGAAGAGGGAAGGAAGGCGGTGTAAGAGAAGGGAAGTAGAATAAGGGAGTATCTACATTTCATTCACTGTGCGTATTTCCAGAGTAGTATGGTGTAGTCTGGCTATGGTGTAAATCTCTCCCTTCCTGAAAAAGAAATTATGATAAAACAACAAATTAATGCTGGTACTATGCATTTCCACATCCATTCGTTAATACCAGATGGAAAGAAGAATTGGGGCACTTGGCATTTTAGGACAGGAATAAAATAGCATCTTCAAAAAAAATAAAGCAAACTCCCCTCCATTTTCATGTTGATTTGAGCAAAAGCATCGCAGTCCTTCTGTGTAATGGTTACTACAGTGTGTTGCTACAAGATGCTTTGAAATTGTGTGTTTCGAGAGTGCAGTTTTATAGATTAAAACAACTGGTGGGGGAGCGTTCTAGCACTTGATTTTGGGTCATCCAAATTCCCCATGACTCTCTTTTTACCTTTGAATTATTGGTGATTCCTTTTCGGTGAGATCAGTATAAAAGCTTTGCCTTACAGAGCAGAAATATTTTGTGCTTGAACGATACTTACTTTTCAAAATAGTAAATTGAATTAGCTCTTCTGCTACAGGAGGACTGATTGGAATTACTCTCTCTGCATTTTTTTTTTCCTTCAGCATTAGTGTCTTGTTCAAGAAGATACAGGAAGCCAGTGTCAAAGTAATGGTTAAAAATTCTGCAACGTCTGGCTGTAAGCCTTGTCCTCCACCAGACTCTGCTGCCATGAAGCATGTTTGCATTTTTTATGTCTAACAAGAAAAATCACACTTTATTTTTAATTTTAAAAATGTTTAAAAATGTCACTTTGTTGTAATGTATTCCCACCTATTAAAGTGTTCTGCATTTTAACTAGACACTTTATTCCAGCAATCCATCAAAAACTGGAAGCGGATGGAACGGAAAAAGTAGAAGGATCCATGACGCAAAAACTGGAGAATGTACTGAACAGTAAGTTTTGTCCTTCCAGCAGCAACTATTTATGGACTTTGGACTTTCTAAGAAGCTTTAATAGATTCCTAGGAATATGGTAGAAGCTTTAATAGATTCCTAGGAATATGGTAGAAAGTAGAATCTAGTACAGTCTCTCTTGCCTTGTCCTGTTTGTGGCAGTGATTTTTAGGGTGTAATAGTACACCTTTTGAAATAAATGGCAGCTTTTGCCATTACTTTCAGTGGTGTTCGTGATAGCAAAGAGGATAAATGTCAAAATAAAGGAGTTCTAAAGCACTTTAAATGAATTCTGGTGGCATCTCAATTGTAAGCGTACAAAGAAAGCAGGATCTGTGTGGATAGATGGATCTGTAGAAGGGTGAGCAAAGCTAAATACCAGGATTGCAAGGATTTTGAGCAAAGGGAAAAAAAACAGATATAAACTGTTTGTAATAACAAGCTCTATTAACAGAATCTTTTTCACTTAATGTGCTGCCGTTTAGACTACTTGGAACAAGCATTCTTTTTAGAAACTTTGAAAAGCTGTCAGTACTTTCTTTTCTGTTTCTCTGTATTAGCTGTAGGATCGCATTGAGAGATGGCTTGAATTTACTGTCCCTGGGTATGCTCAGAAAAGTTACTTTTTTCATTCTGGGACTTCTGCCAAGATAATTTTACTTTGTTTCATTGTGATTTTTTTCACAGAGGAAGGGATGTTTCCCTTGGTGCTGTGTCAATAAGCAGGAATGACATGCAGATAGCTGACTCAGTGCTGGAAAGTCTGAGCGTGTTTTGTGAAATCAAGAAAGTGACATGGAAGTTCACTGTTTTTCTTCTCTTGTATGAAGAAAGCAGTGACTGTTTGGGGGGGGGGGAAAGCACAAAGAAAGGAGGGGGTTTTCTGAACAGCTCTAGCTCTTTTCAGTAGGGGTTTATTAATGCTCACAATAAAGTTGTAGTTTGAACGTTGTTATTCCCCCATCTCGTTGCCTGGAATGCAAAAAAACCCCCCAAACCAAAAATCACCAAAAAAAACCCAACCAAAAAAATCCCCCCCCAAACCTCACGCCCTATAGAAAGGCTGGAGTGTGTGTCTGTGTGTGCAGAGTGTTTGAGACACGCAGGGCAGGAGAAAGAAGCGTTGCTGAAATTCGCTAGCGCAGTCCTCAGTGCTCCGTGTCTATGCCACGTCATGCACCGAGCACAGACTCCTTGGAGAGCACTTGTGCGGCAGATTTTAAATAAAAAATTAAAAATGTAGGTCTGTGATGCTTTCCTACATGTGCTAATGTGAGACAAAACTACGATGATGTATCGTCCCTGTTGGGTTTGGTGAGAGGCAGCTCCAGTCTGTGTGCAGATGGAGCAGACCCTCTTTTTTGGGCTGGGTCAGCAGGGGAACTCGTGCCCTTAATGCCACTGCGGAGTGGAGTGAAGTTTGGCTCTGCTGCGAGAAGAATCGGCTGCTTTTCCTCCTGGTGCTTTGCAAGTCATGATGGGGGGAAGGCAGGGAAGCAGGGATACGAGGACTTAGAAAGAGTAAATAGCATTATGCAAAGCAGTTGAGGATCAAAGCTTCGTTTCTTGTCTGACCATTGAAACGCTTCCATAATCCATGAGTAACAGGGCCTGCTTTCAAAAATGACTTCAAATATTTAGGGGAATTGTACGTTTTGTGGACTGTAGGTGCATATTTTGAGAGTCAGTTGGTGTTGTGAGCTTGATTACAAACTCTTAAGAATAGGGATGTTTTCCACAGCATCTGAATATATGTTAAGTGTGCCAAATTATTGCATTGAAATGGCATGGGATAGCAGAAGCACAATCTGGTGCTACAGGTGGAATTACAGACCTTTGGAGTTTTTGCTAAATTGCTAAACAAGCTATTAAAAATACATTTATAAAAACATATGGTCTGCTACAATGAGTTTCATGGAGAATTGTGTCTTAAAGGAGGTCGCTCAGATTCCATTATGGGGTGTTTTTGTCAGGCGCTATGAAAAACAACGGTTGAGTAACTAGAGCTTTACTTTGAAGTAAACAAATTTGCACACAGTACATTAATTATCTATTTTGAAAGCATAGTTAGTCAATATAGGACCTGAATCGTTATCCATGGACTTCTAGGTTTGGGTTATTCATCAGTAATCAAGAGATAAAGATTGTTAGCATGGAAAGGATTTGGATGGGTGAGGAGGGACGAAATTTTATGGTATTTTTTGAAGTCTAAAAAGACAGACCTGTTTTGCATGAAGTATTGAATGTCATTAAGACACTAATGAGTAATTTGATATATTTCAATTTCTATGTAAAACAGCAAAAGTGCCCATAGAAAAAAGGCATTTCCCTGAATTGAGGATTTTGATAGCAAATTAATTCATAAAGAGATGAAGGCATGTGGTTTTAACTAAAGATGGGAATCACTGTGCTATTGCTGCAGTGGTCAGTTACCTTTAAAAACATCTGTATGAAAGTAAACAAAAATGCTTTGTTAATATAACTTTAATTCCTAGATATAGTACATTGCTTCTTGGCTGTTAAAAGAATGGACAAGAAACATATGAATTCAAACAAAACAAATGTTACTTGCTGGAAGGATTTACAAAACAAGCATTTATTATAACCTCGAGAGAAAAATCCTGCTTTATCAGTGGTCTGTATTTAAATGCCCAGCGAGCTGTTTGCATTGTGTACTTCTCCTTAATGGATTAAAGTATTCTATGCTAAATAGCAGGCAGTAGACATAGCTATCCTGACAAAACTTTTTTTACATCAAGGCTTCAAAATTTCAACAAAGTTTAAACGTTATTTAGATATAACAATTATTTTACAAAGCCTACTTTTAACATGAGCAGGCCACCCACGGTGTTGACTGGAGAAAATGGCATGCAAGCCACCCAGCGAGACTGATGTAATTTTTTTTTCATCTTTGCTTAAAGCATAGTCACTAGACCAGATAATGTAGAAACTTCTACACGCAATGATCAAAACCGCTAAAACAGTTCCACTCTTTTTTATTAATTAAAAATAAATCACCAGTTGAAAAACGCAAATATTTGCATGTGATAGAATTTCATTTATAGTAGGGAAGATTTATGTTATTCTGTGTTAGGAAAATATCCTTATTGCAAAACAGAATGCTTTTGAGTCTGGATAGAAAAGGTTTTAAGGCTACATTTAATGTATTTATTGAAGAATATTCGCAGGTAGTATAGAAACTTAACTGCATGAAGTTGTTGACCAAGACTTGCTCCTGTATGCAACGAAGCCAGTAAGAGTTTTGATGCAGTGTGAAGACAATTTGGATTCATTCTGTTACAGTGACCAGCTGGTTAGACTTTTTGCAGTCGTGACATTGTCTTTGACTTAATCGGTCGTGCTTTTAAGCGACTCACTTAAATATCAAATATTGTTAATAATTTTTAAGACTTAATTTGAAAACAGAAGAAGATTGTTTGCAAAACCTAGTGATAACTCCTAGAGACATTAATTAACATAATGAAATTCTACTTTTCTAAGAAGAAAACTTTCTATGATTTTTTCCATATCCTCAGATACATAATTTAGTTGTAAAATGTAGATCTGGAGCCAAAGCAAACGATAAAATATCTGCAGCAAAGTTAAGCATTTGAAATAGGAAAGAGTGGTTGTTTTTAATTGCAGAGGGGTCTTAGCACGTTGAAATGCTAAGCGTTCACTTTGAAATGGTATTTTGTCAGTTGTAAAATCTTAACGCAGTTGAACAAAAAAATATAATAATTCAGCAATAATTACTCATTTGCTCAAAAAAACCTTGAATGACTCATTAAAATGAGGAAAATCTGTATGGCATTCGAACTGATTACTCTACTATTTTTTTTATTTTCATCCTTTTTAAAATAGGAGCCAGTAACACAGCAGATGCCTTATTCCAAGAAGTGCTGGGTCGCAAGGACAAAGCTGATTCAACGAGAAATGCACTTAATGTTCTTCAGCGTTTTAAATTTCTTTTCAACCTTCCCTTGAATATTGAAAGAAATATCCAGAAGGTATAATCCTTTAAAAATACTTTTCTGTCTGCTGAAATTAGTCTGTTACCTTTTTCTTGACAAATACAAATGTTTGTTTGTGTTTGGGTTTTTTTTAAGGGCGATTATGACGTGGTTATTAATGACTACGAAAAAGCCAAGTCACTCTTTGGAAAGACAGAGGTTCAAGTATTCAAAAAATGTAAGATATGTGTTCTGTTATTTGCTGCTTTTATTTTTTAAACTTAAAGCTAAAAAGCACGTAGTAGTCTAAAAGGCTTTCTGTGGATTTTTTATGGATTTTTAATCCATAACAATGATAGATTTATAGGAACCAATTACTCTAAGCAGTATTTTTCACAGGTTTTCTGAATGAGGTATATGCTACAAAACGTGAATTCGCAGCCCATTTTATTTATGCATTAAGGCTTGTTATTACTAGACATTAAAAAAGGTTGCAGTGATTAAAATGTGACTTTGGATATCTCTCACTGGCATATTGTTGGAAATACTTCGTAGTCCAATTTTCTGTTTTTGTAGAACTGTCGTATACAAAATTTGCAGATGTGGCTTGTTATAAAATGTCTTCTATTGATTTCCACATCGACTGCAGAAGTGTCTGATGTCCTAGCAAAACAACATAATTTTCAGTCATACCACTGCTGAAGAGACACACTGAATTTATTTCCTCTCCCTACTGCTAGATTATGCTGAAGTTGAGACCAGAATTGAAGCTTTGAGAGAACTTCTGTTGGAGAAGCTGCTTGAAACTCCGTCAACATTGCATGATCAGAAACGTTATATAAGGTAATAATTTGCCTAGCATCTTCATCAGACATACAGTGCTAGATGTGCATTTAAATCTGTTTCCTAAATAGGATGGTGACTGTTTTTACTGTGGTTTAAATACTAATTTTAAAGGTGTAAGCGGAGTAGTTTGAGATTTTATGGTGTTATAAATAGCGCAGGTGGGTTGGTTCTTGATTGTTTATTGAATGATTGAAAAACAGTTCTTGAATGAGAGCAGTTTAACGAAGGATAATTGAGATTGAATTCAGTTTTTAAAATCTTTAAGGCATGTTTAGATGCCGTTGCGTCCTCTAAACCATCATATTGCATGCAGTGTCTGAAATTTGATCACTCACAGGTTGCAGATCTCAGAATAGATTCCTTATTAACTTGTCTTACACTTCAGCTTGACTTGGTGTGGAAATGGAATCATCCTGAGTCAGATGATAGGGAGGTTTTAATCCAGACGGTCATCTACATTTGGTTTTTGCTCTTTTATTACTCAGTCTAAGTAGTGTAGTTCTTTTATATTTCATGAACATGAACCAGTTCCCCAGTTTTCACTGAAATTTCTAGATTTTCTGTCATTGACAAAGCTAATGTGGAAGTCTGTTGTAGGCATACTCGCATGAGTTGGTTGGACGTTCTCCTACTGGTAGACCTCAACCTGCTTTATAGTCCTTGGAGCCAGACCTTAGAGTGCTCTGGAACATTTGATGGCTTTACTTAAAAAGCTTTTGTCTTTTGGACATTACTTGGGCTCCTGGTGTGGCTTTACATTCTCAGTGCTTGTTTCAGTTATCTTACATGTAGACCAAACGCGCTGTGTGAGAAACATTCTTAAAATTGTGACACCCACGTGAGGTCGTCGGTGTTCTCTATGCTCACCGGGCCCAAGGGTGGTATTGGGGTCCCTTTCCCTTACCTTAGCCTGAGGACAGTGGCCAGTGTACATTTATGTAGAGTGCTGCTCGTTCTTCTGGGTGCTGTGGAAATTTTGCCTATTTACTGGAATTGTGTTTTAAGGTGAGTAGTGAAGTATATTATGTCCTGAGTAAGGCACTGCTCTTTGCTTTCTATGTCAGTCTTGAAAAGGTTAAAGAGCAGCTTCTTTATCGAAGCCAAGTCTTATGAGCTCTTCTAAGGATTCTTTGGAAGAAATCAGAGGTGTATGTGTTTGATTCTGGGTTTGGGGGCTTTGTAGTTTTTCTCTAGCACCTTACCTTGAAGTATTGAATCTTTAAAAATATCTCAGCCTATATTAATGCAGACTGTTAATGTGACTACCAAATGTATTCCATGTGTAGAACAGTATAATGGAGGAGAGCAGGGTGGACAAATGTGGAATAATTTAGTTCTAATGAATTAACAGAATAGTGATTAAATTAATTTCAATACTTAAGATATGCCAGTGTGGTCATACTAGTGTAAATTTTGTGGAGGCAAGGTACAAAGAAAGCTTTCTTCAGAGCACTTCAGCTAGGAGGAAATTAACAAAATCCTAATTGTAAAATTATCTGCTTAAAACTTGCTATTTTTGCCGGTTTTTTTCTTCCTTGATGTATTTGTTTTATATGTCTCCAATGTCTAAGGCTGAGCAAGACCTGAAATGCTATGGGTTTCCCCCCCCCAGATATTCAATGTTTATCTTTATAATTAGGCTTCAATTTGTATTTTCCTCTCATTTCATTATGGTATTTACTCTGGCAATTATTTTGTAGTGTTCAAAAGCAGTTTACCATATCACTTAACAGCCAAGTAGATGTATTTATTCCAAGACCAATGGTCAATTTTTTTATTTTTTTTTTTTAGTTTGTGTCTAAGCAAAAACTAAACTCCCCCTTAACACTGAGGAAGGACTTGAGCTCAGAATTTATTAATGTCACCCTGTCAAAATGGCTGATTGTGTAATGTTCTCGTCCATTCAACCAAGCCTACTTTTACAGTTTATTTTTTTGCTCAAGTACTGCAGACAGTGCTGACAGAAGACAGCATTTTGCAACGCGCTCCTAATGAGCGTGAGGTATTATTGTAGTGATACAGCTTTGGTGGAGGAGTTAAAGATTCCCTGCACTGCTCAAGATAAGAAATCAGTGTACTTCACCCTGAATTTCTGAATCTGTCCCGAGTCTCATTAATGCAGAATGTAACGGAGCACATTAAATAGTAAAGTACCTACTACTTTTTGAAAATACTGTTTGAAGGTCCTGTTGTCAGATAGCCTTGAAAGCTGTAAATAAGAGTATATTACTTCTGCGTTGTCTTGGAAATTATAACAGCAGGCTTCTAATGCTCCCCTCTCCCCAAAGGCAGAGGGTGTTTTACTTCTATAGATGAGAAGCCCTAACCCTTTTCGTTATCTATACCCCCCTTTTTTTTAGAGGGTGTGTGCACATCCTAATGCAAAAAAAAAAACCCACCCTAAAACAACAAAACAAAAAAAAAAAACCCCAAAACCCGCAAAAAACCAAAACAGCCAGGAGCTTGGTTTACATCTGTTTGTGCAATGTGCGCTAAAATTAATGAGCTGCCGAGAATTAATTCCTTCTGTACTTACTTGTTAAGGTTACATGATGATACGGTCCGGACATACAAAGTGGGAAGAAAAATAGCATATTTTATATGCTTGAGGTGTCATCACTGATTGCAAGTGAATCGTGAAGCACTGAACTGCAACCTTGGCAGACAAAGAGCTTGGTTTCCCAAGTACTTTATTAGAGGCACGACTGAAAATACATGTTAATGTGATATTAAATATATGTGATTTTGTTTATTTCTACAGGGTTTTTTTAATGGAATTTTGCTTCCCTAAATGAGGGAGGGAGAATGCAAAACTTGTGTTTGCTTTGGGTATGAGTGTATCTTCCCAACTATTCTTGAATTTTTAATGTTATGTACAAAAAAAAGAAAGAAAGTATTTCTTAGTACATCTTTGGTCTGTTTTAATGAGGCCTTCAGTGTGTCAAGTCAGAGCTGTGATTTTTGGACTGGGTTTTACAGATATCTTTCTGATCTTCACGCGCCTGGGGACCCTGCTTGGCAGTGCATTGGTGCTCAACATCAGTGGATTCTGCAGCTTATGCACAACTGTAAGGAGAGCTATGTTAAAGAACAAAAAGGCAAGGATATGTTTTTGTTTTATATATGTATTTGACACTTAAGAATTTGGCATTGCCTTTTATTTGACAAGTTTTAGTGTACAATTGGTATCTGGGGTTTTTTCCCATCAATTTTGATAGCTTTTTACAAAGTTGAGCACTGACTGGTCTTTTTTTCTTTATTCTGTTGTAAAAACAAAACAGAAGTTGGAGTTTTCTTTTTGTTTAACTTGTAACTTTTAAGCTCTTTACATGGGAAAAGCATTAAATTTCAATCGTTTATCTGAAGTTTACCTCTTTGAGGTCACATGGAGTTTGGATTGTTGTCCCAGTCCGCCAGTTGGATTTCTTTGTCACAAGATACGCCGTGAGTGTACGGATATGCAGGGCATTGGGGTACAGGGGAATAACAGCCTGATTTCTTGGTATGCAGGGAATGGTAATACAGTGTTCTCTTGTTCTCTGTTCGTGTGCACTTTCAAAACTCACATTACACTGTTCAGGGGCGCAGACCTGTCAGTTGGACAAACAAGATATTGGGACAATGTTATATGAAGCCCAGCATGAGCACTTAGTGGTGTTCTTTGGCAGTGTTGCTCCTCGAAGTGCGTGCTCGTAGGTGTTACTTTCAGGTGTGGCAGCAACCTAGCTGCCAGTTAGCATCTCGCTAGCATATTTTCAAAATGGAATAGGTAGGAGGCTATAGGCGAGGCATTTCTAGTAGTAAAATCTGAAAACTGGATTTTTAAATTAGAAAATGACTAGCGGTGCCTTGATTCTCAAGAAGTCTTACTGAGTTCGCTGCCGTTTCTGAGATGAGTAGGCGTATTGGAACCTGGCCTCTCTTGGCTTATAGGTGACTCCCGTGTTTAGTGTTAGTGCCTATGTATCCCAAACCAAATAACGTGTTCACTTCTGAGAAACCACAGAAATTTCGCTGCAGAACTGTGCTGTGGAGGTGCTGCAGGAGGCGTGAACTCCTTAGCAGAGGTTGCAGCCTCAGGTGCAGAGGTCGCGGGGTGCAGCGCGCACGACGGCGATGGCAGTGGGCGTTACGATAGGGCACGCACAGCCCCTGGAGTACGGTGGGACCAGCTGGAACACCAGCTTGGCTTCTTGGCCTTGTGGTCAAAATTCAGAACGTTTCCAGCACCTCCCCATCTTCCCTCCTTGTCAAAATCCTGAGACACCACCACCACCACACCTCGCAACATCAGGAGCAAAACTCGCTTGTAAAAATGGCCGTGATTAACAAATCTAAGCTTTCTTTTTCTCCACTCACTTGCAAAATGTTGATAGATATCACTCAGCTTCTCAGCAAGAAAAATACAGGCATAAGGATACTAAGTGCTTGAGACTTTTTTGTTGCAGTGCTCTTTATAATATCGATATGCGTGCTCCGGTAAATGAATAGAACATGTGTCTGAGTTCCTCGGCTTGTCTTGAAAAGCTCAACCTGTTTGATGTTTTTCTTGCAACAAATCTGCTTACCTCAGCCTTAATATCAAAGGGGCCGTTACATTAGCAGCTTTGTTTGGCCACGGAAGAAGGAATTTAAATAACTTGAATGCCCAGTAAATGCATGCATGAATAGTTAGTGTGTGTATGAAAAAACTGGTGGTATATTATCGATTTATTAAAGAGCTCGTCAAATTTCAGAAGTTTCTTCCAGCCTTTTATGTGGTTCTTACGAAGGTGGTTTTTGTACAGATTGTAAAATACTCAAGAATTGATTCTAGTTGATGCAATTTGCTACTTAGTATCTAGTAGGATAAAAGAAGGTTGCTAAACATACTTTTTCCTTTCTGTAGAGCCTTAATTTTGGTATGCACCGGACAGGAGAATGCAAAAAGGAATACTTGGGAGAATTGGCTTCACTGCCAAGTGGAACAATGCTGCTTGTGATCAGAGACATGGAATGTATTTTAATCTACTTTAATGCTTTTCCAACTGGAGAAGTGTTGGGTTTTACTCATATAATGTCAAATTGGTTATGCAAGACTGAAGACGAATCTAAAGTTTGGTTTCTATGTTCCTAAATTCATAGGCTTTTTTTAGGAGAAAATAGTAATAAGTTTTCAAACATGGAAGTTCTCCACTTAAAAAATGCTTCCAGAAAAGATTATTTTTATATCAAGAATTTGGAGGAAGAGGTGGGACGTAAGGTTGATACTCTAATGAAAAGGGCATTAAACCTTTTTCTAGGTTTCCCTTTCAACAGGGAGAACAGACGTTGCTTCTAGCAGATGGTAGTTTCCAGGTGCTGGAATAAGAAGACAGGAATTCCATTTCCACCTTGAACATACCAACAAGTTCTGGCTATTCTTAGCTTAGTTCTGCTGCTGACTGAATGTGTGGGTTCAAACTGACTGAGTCAAAACTACTCAGAGTAGTAAACTTTAACCTCAGTAGCGGTTTGTGTCTATTTTTTGCATTTGTGCACAGTTTTTCAGGTTTCAACTGAGTTTGTGCCAAAGCATTTTGCTGCTCTTTTATTAGTTTTCAATGCAGAGCTGTGCCCTGAGTCATTACATGTGAATTTTACTACCCAAAATGGATTTGGGATTAGAGGAAAGCCTTTGCTTTTCTCACCTGGAGAAGTCCTTGCTGAAAACTATTACACGTTCTGGACAGATTTTTTTGTAGCTGGTTGTCAAACAGTAAATATTATCAACAAATTTTTTTTGCTGGATGTGACGTGTTCGGGAGGGGAAGGTTAATATCGCAGTTGCTTGCTGAACAAGCTAAAACCCAAGCCTCAGTGAATTCTAAGGAGCACTTACTCCAGATTCAGTCACCGACAGGACAAGCCAACAATCTACTCTCAGGAGGACAAAATTTTTCCTGTCGTCTCCATACTATTAGGAGGTTGACCCTTTAGTCATTACAGCTGAAATAATTTCATTTCCTTATATAGAAATAGCATCTTCTCCTGTCTTCTGTAGGAGGTTTAGTGAGGTGTCCTCTCATCCAGGCCACTAGTAATGGCAGTCAGGACAAATCCCCAGTGTTGGTAAGAAGTAAGTCTACTTTTCTGCGTCCTCTGTAGGTTCCTTATCTTTGTCTGATGGTTGCTTTCTTGGTAATAACTGTACTTCAAGGCTCTCCTAAGCATACGTGGTGAGTGGAGTGAGCTAATGTACATGCGGAGGTGGTTGAAGGTACTATCAGAAAATCGCATATTAGAGATGTGTTTAAATACATGTTTATTTCTGGTTTATACCAAAGTATATATTTTTGATATAAATGTGAATCCTTCACTTTCAGTAGCACTATCACATGGAAAGTTTTAAAAAAAGAAATAAAGTCTCTGTCCTTGGATACTACTAGAGATTAGCCCCATCTTGTAGAAATACGCTGCAGTTGTAAGCATGTCCTAGAAGTGTAAAGTGTCTGAGCATAGTCCAGTCTCTGGTGCAGCCTGAAAGAAGAAACTGTGGCAGGTTTACAGGGCTGTCATGGGCTCTGAGTTCTCTCCTGGAATTCGTTTCAGGCATTAGCAGAAGTTCTATATGTTTCAAATACTGTCTGTTTTCAGTTAGTCCAACTTGTGTTAATATTATTTCCAAAACCTAAAAGGTGTATTAAGCTGTGCTAAGCTTTGTCAGGTAACTAAGCAGCGTGGCTTAAAGGCTGACAACTATGAACAGCAAGTTACTCAATTGGATGTTTCCTTTCATTTTAATAGTTATTAATTGTAAAAGATGCAGTAATCTGATCATTAGCTCATCGGTTGCGTTTATTTCAACAGGTCCAAGCAGGACGGGGATTTTTCTCAAGTCCTGTGTATGAAGTACTTTACAGCAGCATTTTGGAGTGTGTTTCCCTTGAGGAATATCTCTGTAGCTGCATTAATGTGCTGTTTCCCCTCAGTCTCGAACAACCCCGTCGGTTTGCTGGTTAGTCTTGAATTCCGTGGGTTAACGTTCCGTTGCTCGCTGGGGTATGGCTGCTGTCACTCACCCGTCGTTGCCTTGAGCCCATCTGTCTCCTGCTCTGTGCAGCCACAGCAGCCCTTCCTCGCTTGCGAGGTCTGAAAAATGCAAGCAGATGATGTTCATGTTAGGAGAAACTGTTAGAATCCAAGCCTGCATGTTTTAAGGAGTGAGTGGATATGCGTATATGACAACAGATGAAAATTTTTCCTGCTCTAAGTACTCTGAAGTCTGAGCAGCCAGGACAAAGAGACCAAGCAGCGTGGCCAAAGTCATGGTGGAAGCACGAGGCAGTGCAGGGGATGCCCAAATCATAAAGCTCCCGTGCTCATGACCTTAGGTTAAGCCGTTCTCGTGCTTCTCTGATGGTCAGATTCTTCCATTAAAGGTGCCCTTGTAGATACAGGACCCACATGCAGCTGGCTGGAGCTGTAGCTCTGCTGACGTGGTCATGCTTGTAAATGTATGGATTTATGAACTTCTTATGTTTTCCACGTAGTGTTTATCTGCCTTACTAAAGGATTAGGCAGTTATGCTCTCTTACTGTTTTTAGAAACCTTTTTTTTTTAATGGCTACAGAGTTATTTTCTGAAGCATTGATGCCTTGATCAATCTGATCACATCCCACTGTTGCTGCCCACTGGAATGACCTGAAGCAGGTACAGCCAGCTTGCTGCAGTTACTGGGTGAGGAGATGTGTTAGAGAGAGGGAGGACTGAGCGGACAGGAAAAAGGGCGTTTCTGAAGGCTACGAATAGAAAGCTTCACGTGGGAGAGCACGATGCCAAGTCAGGACAGTATTTCTTGAATCTCTAGCAAGAGAGAGCGTAATGATAAACTGAATTATGCTGTTATTTTATGCCTTGTATAGGCTGAAGTCTGAATTGCTTCTTCCGAACTTTGAACTTGTGATTTGTAGAAGTCTGGGGACTTTCGAACCTGGTATCTGGATAGTAAATGATTTCCTTCAGTGAAGATTTTACATATTTGTAATTTTTAACTTTACTTGGCAATTCCCCTGTTATTAGGGCATAATTGTAGTTTTTCACTATGGTTTATGCTTCCCAGGTTTATTGGAGTACAGGAAACATGGGGGATATAATGACGTAAAATGACATGAAAATAAATGTAAATAAATGAGGTTTAGTTTAAGATTTGCCTGGGACACCGGGCGGATAGCCAAAATGAGTTAAGCAATGGGATTCTTCACGTGAGTATCGGGGGAAGAAGCTGTGGGGGTTACGACTGTTTTCTGTGGCCGATGGTTATTTGCTGAGGCTTTAACAGTGGCTTAGTAGGTTTTGTGATCCTCTGAGCTGCAACGGTAGGGACTCTCAATCCAGGTATCGTCAGACTGACTGAAAAAGTCTTCGTTTCTAAACGGGTCTTGCTGAGATATTATGTAGCCTTAGTGCAAATAAGCTATCTGTTAGCACCCTTTAGAAAGTAAAACTGTAAATGGAAACACCGACACGGTTATAGTGTGATCTTTCTGCTGCTCTTTGGCTTGCAAAACATACAACATACGACCTGTTAAAGTTCCCAACGTGGAGACAGTTCTCGAAACTGGAATATCCTAGTTCAGTCTTTGTGATTTTTGTTGTAGTTCTTATTGCTGGGGAAATAAAAAAAATCTCGTTTTTGCAGCCCTCAGGCTCTCTGGATATGGGTGGAAAAGCTGTGCGGGACTTTTCGGTGCCAGAGGAACAGCAGCTGTGCGTGGTGTGAAGGAGGGAGACGGATGCCTCGACCACGCTGCTCTTTCTTCTGTGCCACACTGGGATTCTGTTCACCTTGCAATGAATGATCCATCTTTGTTAGGTCAGACAGGCCGGCAAAGCTTGTGTCAAAAGGGCCTTTTCAATTTGTTATCCTAGCAGCTGGTTCCCTTCCATTGCCTTTGCTTACTGTACATCTGGAAGAAGCCTTCTTGCAGCTGGAAGCCATTTCATGTCTAAACCGCATCCCCTGTCCATAGCAAAATACACTTTTGACAGCAGATGTCAAGCAAACCTTTAATGGGTTATTAATTAAAAAAAAAAAAGGAATAGAAATTAATCAATACAAAATTTGACACAGGATTTGTTTTCGTCTTTTACCACCTGTATCTGGAACTTTGCTGTTACTTAGCATTTTTAGTAGAATCTGACATGTTCAGAAGTGCAGGAGGCATTCTTATTTTGTATAATACTTTAAATAATATCTAAAGTTTTATAAAGTCAGTAAATATTGTGATTATAAAACAGCACAGGTAGCTTAAAATCAAAATTGAAAAGAGTAGTACTACTGAAGACAAAGCGAAACTCTTCTGTGGCCAGAATTTTCCCTTGGTGTCTGCTCTGGTCTTTTAATTCCTTATTCAGGCAGTGAAGTAGAAGGGGACTGTTTTCAAAATTGTTGATGATCTTGATGTCCACTGGAGCTCGTGCTAATAAAATGACATCATTTTTATTGATGTGCTGAACTTGAAGTGTTTGTCTCCAGTATTTTTTGGCGTGCAGGAGCGACAGTAAGGCTTACCCTTGGGCTGCGACATACTTAGAACACCACTAGAAATAGTAGCCCTAAATACCCTTTGTGTGGTAAACTGAAAAATACTTTCATTATAAATGTATTTAGTATAATGAAGACTAGCCTTAAGATTTAAAAAAGCGTTCATTTTTAAACGTATTCCAAAAAGATTTTTTCCATAAAGGGCAGTGATTTTCATCTTCCACGCTCTTCTCTGCTAGAAATACAACCCCTTTTCTTCTTGATCGTTTCAAAACGTCAGGTTCCTAATAAATGTAAGGTTAGAAAGAAGAAGTACATTAAAAACAAAGGAAGAATAAAATGCAGTCATTCATCTGTTGAGCAGGTTGGTTTTTCGGTAACTTCTCGTCGCCTGATTTCATCCCTAGACAAATTGAAATTCTCCGTGCGGTGTCCTTGAAAGGAATCTCATCCTGGCCGTGTCGGTGCGGGCTCCAGGCGCTGTGTGTTTGGTCAACAAGCAACAGTGGGTGGTCAGGCTGGAGCACAGGACAGGGGCCCGCTGTGCACAGGAAAAAATGTTCAAAGGTGTTTAAGGGAGGTAAGGAAGTCTGCCGCCCTTCAGAGAGCCCGGGGGCTGTAGCTCAGCCTTCCCGCGCTACCGTAGCCTGTGAGAAAATTCACTGTAAGATGCATAACGGAGGAAAGAATACAGCTGCTTTTAAAGACATCATTGACTGGTTTGCAGATGGTGGAAAAATCCATTTTAGGCAAACTTCACGTTCGTTGTCCTTTTCACCGAGGCTGCAGCGTGCTGCGTGCAGGCAGCGTCGCAAAACACGGGGTCAGGGTGTGGACGGGAGCCGTAGGTGCTGCGGGCACAGGAGCACCCTGCAGCAAACTGAGAAAACCTGCAACTGGGGGTCGGCACGGGTGACCCTTGATTTACAGAAAGTGAAAGCACAAACCAAATAAATGAGCTCAAAAAGCATTGCGCTTTTTTTTAGATCCTCATTTTGGTGGATCTTACTGCACTAGAACAGATCTGAAAAAAGCTGCTGAGCTATTTATATTTCACACAGTAGCTGAGTGTTTTCATTCCGTTCTACCTACCTTCAAAATATCTGGGCACAAAAAGTTGAAACCCCGAAAAATCCTTTTTAAAAAAAAAATCTGAAGCAGTGTTAAGATCCTTAGAACTTCTTACTTGATCTTCTCGTGATTTTTACAGTTGTAAATGTAATGAAGCTTTAATTATACTTCTGGTTCGTCATGACTGTTTGATAGAAGAAGAGAAGGTAGTACATTTATTTTTCCTGTGTTACCTTGGTTAAATACACACTTGGCACTGGCAGCACTGGCAGATATACTCCATGTAGATGCTGTATTTTTAAAAAAAATACTTCTCTAACTTCAAAAATGCAGTATATTTAAAAAAAAAAAAGATGATCTGCTAAGAAAGTATATTTCATGCTGTTTATACAACATCTTAAAACCTGTTAGCACAGTAAAAAGTTAATTTCTTGAAACTTTAGATTGTTGCTCTTCTATATTCAGGATCGAGGAATGTAGAAATAGTACACAAATTGAATAATGAATAGCCAGTAAATTATTATTTGGGTAGTTTATTTAGGTTTGTAAATATTATTGTCTACAGTCTGTACTAATATTAATTCATTGTATTACATTATGCTGCTAAATTTAAGCTGCTGGCTCCAGAGAGGGAACGAGTTGGGATGGGAAAAAAATTGTTTGTAAGTTAGCTCTCACTTTTTTTGCAAGATTTATGTGTTAGTGAGCAGTCTTCAAGCGCTATCTTCCGGCAGGGCGAAAGCAAGATCAGCTTTGCTAATGCAGTCCAGATGTTTATTAGTCCTGAGGGTATATGAGCTGTCGTAGTTCCCTGCTGCTGTGTTATACTTGCTTGTAATGCTAGACAACCAATTAAGAAATTAGTTCATGTTAAACTTTCTTTTCCTGGCACGGCTGCAAACTGATGATGTGGTTTTTCTGGTGGAACAAGAGAGTATTCTTTACGTGCTTTCTGTTACTGGTGAATATCTAAACCATTTGGGCAGCGTGGGCTTAGGGTATCAGCAGCAACACAGACCTTTCAGGCTGCTGGCTACCTCAGGCAAATGGTTTTAATTGAGCTAATTCGCATTAAGATGCTTTGGTAAGTGCGTCTGTTTTTGTTAATTCTGAGGTTTAGTTGGCACTGTCATTTTTTGAGTCCGTCTGTTTCCAAGAAGTTCCTCATGTTAACAAGGTGTGTGAAAGGTGAGGACCAAAATTCTATGCAGAGACATCAGAGAGGGACGTTTTGGTGTATCATGGCTTTTTCCAGTTCTGTTTTTTTGTGAAAGTAGCGTTGCTGCACTCTTGAGGTTTTTTAGTGTATGTTTTAACCAGCATTGTCTGTGACAGTTCTGGTTTGTCCTTCTTGGCATACCTTTTTTTCTTTTTTTTTCCCAAAGAAGATGCAGATATGCTGAATCTGAGTCAAATTCTTACAGAAGCCCAAGAGCTCTGTGCGACACTTAAAATTTGTCAGGGTCTTCTGTACAATTTCATTTTTATTCTTGATAGAATCTCTATAAGATATTGAATGCAAGCTTTTTTGATCTGGAGAGAAATCAATTTGTTTTGGTTTTACTTCATTCTGCGAAGTTGCTGGAATGCTTTCATGGAAGTTAATTATTGCAAATTTACAACATTGAAGATGTGTTGTAGAAGTCGTAGGTCTTTAAATTACAAATATGCTGTATGGGTAGTTGTGTAGTACATGTGCATAATTAACTGTTTGCACTTGCAGCATACATGTCTACTTAAAAAACTTCTGAAAGCTGTAGTTTTTTGCTGTCTCATTACTTGATATTTTTAGTTCGTTCAGAAGGAAAAGTCAGTTCCCAAATTCTTGTTCAAACTCACTGTAGACCTTGTCTGTGGTGATGGTGGATAATACACTTAAATCACTGCAGCGGATTCCAGGTTGCTGAAAACTTCCCAGTTTTAAAGGTGTCATAAAGATGAGTCGTTTTTAAAAAACGGTGTAGGAGTTCATTAAGTGCACAGAATCATAATACAGACTTATCATAATACAGATGAAAGATAGCACGGGTGGGTTCACCAAGTCAGTCAGTGCTGCGTGTCCGTCACGGCTGCGAATGACATAGCAAACTGGAGCTGGCTACTTAGGTTCTTACACTGTGAGCAGTCGTAGGATGAGTGGAGGAGCCAGCAGTTCGCTCACTAAGGACAGTGCCACAGCGAAAGGCCACAGGAGATCTCTTTAAAAGCTGTTAAAGGATTAATGGCAGAAAGAATTTCTTTCAAAAGTAACTAAAATCCAATACTGTCACCTATTGGAAGTTTGTGGTAACTTTCACAGTACTTAATTTTGCTGTTGAAGCCCCAGCTGTTGACTAGGTATGTCTTTACTGCTGCGCTGGTCTGACAGCAGCATAAATTTAGAATAAATATTGCTCAAATCCTTTTCACTTTCTGTTACTCTTGGATCTGAGCATTGCAGCGTTACAGCTGGTGGTCTTACTGTGTGGCCTTCCTGTTACTTTAAGTGAATGTAGGTATGGATGGAAAAGATCAAGAGATATAAACTCAAATGCGGAGATTCTCACTGCAAAATTCAACATGAATTACAAAGAGAGATTTCATCTTAATACAAGAAGGAAATTTTTTACTGTGGGAACAGTCAGTCACTGGAGTAACCTCCCCAGGACAAGGGGCAATGGGCACAAAGTGAAGCAGAGGAAGCTCCAGCTGAACCCGAGGAAGAACTTCTTCCCTCTGAGGGTGCCGGAGCCCTGGCCCAGGCTGCCCAGGGAGGCTGTGGAGTCTCCTTCTCTGGAGATATTCCAGCCCCCCTGGACGCGGTGCTGTGCAGCCTGCTCTGGGTGACCCTGCTTGGGCAGGGGGTTGGGCTGGGGGACCCCCAGAGGTCCCTTCCAACCCCTACTATTCTGTGATTCTGTGATTCTGTGGTGGAGTCCCCATCGCTGCAGGTTTTCAAGACACAACTGGAAACTTGTCCAGGGTGGTAGATAATGTCCTCGAGGCTTCCTTTCCAATGAAAGATTGGACCAGATGAGCTTTTTGAGGTCCCTTCCAACCTGAGCTGTTCTATAATTCTGTGAGTTATGATGAAGTTTAGCTGTTACAGCTCAGTTTGCCAACGCTGAAATAATTTTTGATGGTTACTTTCAGAAATGTATCTGTAACGTGAAATGCATAAAGCAGCAATTTAGACTTTAAAAGAAATATTGGCAGTGTTACGGTACGTTAAAAAATCATCATGGTCGGCTGATTATTACATAGCTGCCTTCTAAAACCTGCATTAGGCTCCAAGTATCAACCTCCATCAGATTAGATGATTGCTTAGGACTTGCTAATAGTGACCTACATAATGACAGGTACCCAAAGAAATAGAAAAATTGTTTGATACACTGGGAAATACTTTGTATGTTTGTAGGTATGTGTGAGTAGGGGGTGTTTTATGGACGTGCACAAGCATACAGAGCCATTAGTTCGTCTGCTGCACGATGGGTGAATTCCTTCTGCCTGCTCTCTGGAGAGGTCGGACACTCTGCTCCTGGACCGCTTCAGCTGGAGGCACAGAAACTTCTGCTGTTGAAAAGTGTGTGTAGACATACACCAGAAAAAAATGTGTGCTGTGTCACTGATGGCATAAATACGTATTTATCCATGGCTTTCAAGCAACTGATTGTAGGGCTTTAATTAAAGTAAAAGCAGAGAAACACCCAGACCACAGAATGGTGTTTCCCACATGGTACTTGTGGTTTCCACTTTGCTACAGGAGTCGGTAGTGGTGTTGCTGAATAGCCTTGATGTACATAAACAGTTGAAATAAGCAGGATTAAGCATGTTTTTGCTAGATAACTTTTGTCTTGTCTCACTTCTGAATTAAATTAGAAATCCACATGCAGCATGCAGTTTCCTGTCAATTGGTGTGCAAAATCATTGTTGCTTTTTTTCCCTTCTCCCTAGGCAGCTCGTTGCTTCACAGTCCCATGTTAGACCTGGACAGTGATGTGCGTCCGTCCCCAATTGGCCATCTCAGTCAAACTGCGTCACTGAAAAGGGGCAGCAGCTTCCAGTCTGGCCGTGACGATGGTAGGCATCTGGTTTAGTTGGAAAAACCTTACCGTCGCTTACTAAAGGGGTCCTCTGTGGGTTTTGCAAGCAAAGAGCAGCTCATAGGTGAAATCTGCTTCTTAAAATGTAGTTAAGGTACTAAAAGTCTTTTCCATACAAAACTAGAACTATTTTTTTTTTTTGGTATACATAACCACCTATTGCCTACCACCTTTTGCTGCAGTTAAACCTTTTGTGTGTGTTTGCGAAGGTGGCTCTCCTTGCTTTTACTCCTTCTGTGACTTCACGTATCTGCTCTTCGTTCTCTAATTCTGTAAACCCAGAAAGGGAAACAAAGTGTGGGACTAAGCTGGAGCAGTGTGTCCGCAGCCAGCTGAGCCTTGTGTGTCCGAAGTGTCTTCAACGCCCTTGTCCAGCCAGCTTCGTGTCAGGACTCTTTCAGTGGTGACATCGCAGGAGACAGAAAACGTGGTTTTTACAGGATAGATCATTTCTTACCAAAGTACTTTTTTGCAGAAGGTGGTTTTTTATGGACGTTCTGGCTTTGGTCTGCTTTGATGTTGCTCTTTCCTAGTTCTATGGACTCCCTTGAAAAAACATCTACAAAATACCTGATTTTTTCGAGCAAAAAGAGGAATGGAGGGAATCATTCAAGAGCTTAGAATGAAGAATGAGAACTGTACGTTCCTGTGCTGCCGCAGTGTATCTTCACGTACGAGACAGTTAAATTGCATCACAGTTTGAGGTTGAATGCTTATATTTCAAAATGTAAATTACATCAACTTTTCAAAATACACATATGTACACTTGGCATACCAAGTAATTAATTACTGTATTATGTCCTTTCTCAGCCCAAAGACTTGCATGAAGTTGATTATCAAGTATTACAAAGCAGAACAGTAAATGGCTGGTTGCTGCTGGATACCATCCACTAGCAATACGCATGCCACGCTCAATGTGGCAAGCAACATCCAAAATCCAGGGTTTTTTTTCCCTTGTTTGAATTCTTCTGCATGTGTCTCTGCTTAAACGGTTGCATCTACGGAAGGCAATTCCAATTCAATTGGTTATCTTTGCTTTTAGTTATGAATCCATAACCTTTTACAAGCTGAAAAAGAGAAGTCTTCAGCAGGCTTTACAGATTCTGTAGCCACCATTTTAAACCAAAATTCAAAGGAAAACTAGAGGGTATATTGGAGCATTAATAATCCACTGCAGAGACCCCACAGTCAGAAGGAGTTGCCTCCGAGTTGAGCTCACTGGTACTTAGTGCATGTGCCCACTGCATGCTTAGGAGCAGCTGAAGGCTCTACCACTGCCATTAGGCAGCTATTTTTGCCTAAATGGTGAATTCCCATTCTGTGTAGGCAATATCCTCTAGCAGAGTAAAGACAAAAAGTGCTATTTCACCCAATGTTTTCCAGCATTTCCACAGAGTTATGTAGGACAATAGGTTTTAAATGTTATTATTTGTAAAAGACCAGAGTTTATACACAAAAAAACCCACACCAACAAACATGGACCTCTTTAAGTGTTTTTGTTTACATTCGTGGTTTTTTGGTTGGTTGGTTGGGGTTTTTTTTTTTCCCAAAATCTGTGATTTATTTTTCCAGGCATTCTAAAATAGGTGTCATCACTGTTACACCGATACCCTGTTCGGTTAAAACGTCGTAGTTGAGAACATTTTCATGGACAAGGCAGTTGGGTGTAGAAAAGTATTTCACAGTTTCCTTTTCCTCTGTTAATTAGTGCTTTCTTCTGCCACTTTTGGCCCCATTTAATAAGAAACTGGCAAAAGTGACCTGCTGCCAGAATGTGAGCTGTTCTCCTGGTGTGTTTTATCAGCTAGTGTAGGAGTGAGGGATGCTGCAGTGTTACGTGTTAGGATGGAGTTCTTCATCCAGCAATCTTACTAGATAATTAGCGATACATTTATTGAGTTTTAACAACAGTGTTGGAATCACCTCTGTTTTTCAGAGAAGAGTTTTACCAAACAAATAAAAATGAAGATGAGAGGTTGGCAGCTTGCCCCAGGCCACAATGGAAAATTTTTCTGAGCTGGAAATAAAGCGCTCTTCCAGTTTCCGTTGTTTGCCCTAATCACTGGCCCACCTAGCAGACCTGTTCCTTCGGCATCACCACCTCAGCTTTGGGAACTTCTAATGCCTTGATTGCTTGCGTGTTCCCTTACCTTTTGGAGTGGTTTGAAGACAGAAGACGGGCTGGATGGACTGTTGGGTGCATTGCATTAGAGACCTCTACAAAGAGGGCCTGTTCGGTGTAGATTGTCGTGGTGCTGGCCCCTTGTAAGCATATGAGAAGAGAAGAAGGAGCTTGTGTACATATATATGGTCCAGGCTTTAAATTTCTCCATTCCTACCTGAAAGTTTTTATATATACTGTATGTTTATATATACTGTATGGTATTACTTGTGTAATACAAAGCAGCAGCAGGCTAATAGTACATTTTTCTATTATTAATTCAAAGTTTATTAGTTTTGCTTTTTCCTTCCTTTCTCCACCTTTTAGCTTGGCGATACAAAGCTCCTCAGCAAGTTGTATTTGTTGAAAAGTTGACGAAGCTCGTTGTAAGTCAGCTGCCCAACTTCTGGAAGCTCTGGATTTCTTACGTGAATGGAAGTTTATTCAGTGAGGTATGGGTTCTTCTATATAAATAACTTTTAAGTAACAAAGCTACATAATAATTATGTTTGAATTATTATATTTCACTGGAGGAACTGACTGGACTAATTTTAACAGTGAGGTTTATAAAACTACGTGTAGACTCTTGCACATTTGAGAGATGCTACCTTGGCTAGCAAGGTGTCTTGAAATACTAACCTACAGAAGTGAGATTTTTCTTTTTATTTTTAAAAGAATAAAAGCAGACAGTGGAATTACTTAGAAATCTGCCAGTTGTGTGTCTGTGTGTTCCAGATGCTGGAGTCAGTATCTGTTGTAGTTTCGCCTCTTACTCGCAGCTGGCCAGCTGCCCTTCGTTGGTGATCTGAAGAAATATCAAACAGCGTGGAGGAGAGAGATATGAGAAAGACAAAGTCATACAGAAAAAAACTGGTTCCTTTCTTTGGAACAAGAGTACTCATTTCTCGAGCTTGAAGTATTTGGAAGTGGGGATAGGTGTAAGAGCAGAGTTGCGAAATGACCAAGGCCCAGAGGGGTGTACACAGACGTAGTACAGAGAGTCTGCTCTGGAGGTGCAGCCAGCTGCAGTCACCTGTGCTCCTGGTCCTTCTGGCGCAGATGAGCTGGTTTTTACAAATTATGTAAATATCATCTTGATAGTGCAAGAAGTAGGTAAAAAAAAAAAAAATAATTATTCATGACGTGCCGTTTTTAGATGCACACTGTTAACAGACTTGGGAAGGATGCATTTCATAATTAATTTGATGTGGGCGGTACACAACTTGTCACCATAATCGTTACCAGATAAATACAATAGCTTTGGTGTCGGTGTTATTGCTAAAATTTGGCTCCAGAATTACATGATGTTTTCCAGAGAGATCACTGCTGATCCTCGAGCCATGTTTGTCCTTCTCTTGAAGGAGAACGGTAGCGATGGCGTATTCCCAAGGAGCAGGTCTGACAGACAGACACATGGCTGAGGTGTAGTGAAGGCAGCTCTCTGTTCCATCAGCAGCTAAGGCATGAGTTCACACCTCATCTGCGCAGGTATCGCTGCCGACTCCAGCTTGGACTCACTCCTGCTGGGCCTTAAAGAACTCTGGAGACCAGGTCTGTAAAGAGGTGTAGAGATAGTTGGGATAATACAGAGCAGGTGGAAAAATAAGCAAGCTTTTGGACATGCATCTTATTCAGAGCAGCTTCAGTATCAAACCTAAAAGTCTGCGCATCTCAAACTTCTCTAACTGTTACTATATCATTTCATTTGCTGAGATTGTTTTTATCCTGCTGTGCTTAAATCCTGAAGTCGTCACAGCTGCAGCATTCCACTACAAAGTTATCGCTAAAGCAGAACGACAGCCAAAGATATCTACTGTTGTCTGCAACTTCAGTAGAAAATAAATAAAAAAACTTGGGAAAAGGAAATTTGGAAGTGTATCTTGTCTTTTTCCTTTTCTCTAACGAACTAAAGAATTAATTTCTTAAGCGGTCATTCTGTTTATTGCCACTGTCTGTAAAACAATAGAGTGTTTTCATATGATGATACTAATAGGTACTATAGCCCTGTATATGTTCAACACAATGTACAGGGTGTTATAGCTCCAGTGAAATAGATTCTGTTTGCCATCCTCCTTTTACATGACAAAATCAAAAGAAAAATATGACATTTACTCATAATGTTCAGTGAAGGAAGTAAAATCAAGAATAAACCTTAGGACTGTTGACTTTCACAAAAATAATGAATTTCATAAGGGAAATGACAACCTTTGTATTTGGCAACAGTAGCATTGGAAATTAGATTTTAGAAATTGACTTGTCACTGTGATGGTTTTTTTTTTTTTCCTCTCTGGGTACAATGAAAAAGAAAGCAATTTCTAGAGAAACTGAGACATGAACTGTAAACAAGGCTGAAAAATTCTGCTCATGAAAATGACTGCAAGTGGAAAATGCAGTGATCTTATGTCATGTCTGAACAAAACATTGTTTCCATGTGTTTAGAAAGGGGGGGGGAAGAGGAAGTACTTTTCCTGTTAGTCTTTAAGGTATATCTGCTCTTCTTCTGCTGGGCCAGATTCTGAGCTTGTGAGAAATTAGTCCCCATACCTTTGATTTCTTCTGCTCCTTTGGTCCTTGCAGAAGCGCCCATGTTCTTGGGGAGCGAGGAGGGCTGGTGCCCTCGGTTCCTTTTGTGTGTTCTGCACGCCACGATCGGCTGAGGGCAGGTGGGACGAGGGGGTGGCGTGAGCTGGAAGTCTTCTTCTAGAGCGTATCTGTCATGACATCACATTCAAGACTCAAGGTTTATATGTTTTTCTATCAAAAAGAGTGTAGATTTTAATTGTCCATGAAGAAATTTCTTTTACCATGTCGCTTGCTATTTATTGTCATGCAGGAAGCAAGGTGTTTGCTGCAGTTTCTGAAGTAAAAACCTGTGAAAATGGTGTAGAGGGTCATTTCAGTTAGCAGACATTTTAAAAATGTGGAAAGAAAATCCCCATGTATGAATAACAAGCTGTATTCTCTCTAGTTCAATTTGTAGGGTTGGGGGGGCTATTCTTTTTAGTTCTGAAAGGTTAGCTGTGTGCCTTAACATGCTGTCAGTTAAGGCTTTACGTGGTATTTTCAACAGTTTGAAAAGCTGAGTTCTTTGAATCACTTTAGGTGAAGTCGCATATGTGAGTAGTAACCGTTGGTCTTACCACAAGACAGTTTTGGTCTGTCTGTGCAGGAAAGGTTCAAGATTGGTCTTCAGCAAAACCACAAAAAAAAAAAAAGAGATAATCAAAGATCTGTGAATTTTTTTGTTGTTCTTTAATCCAGCTGTAAAACAGTGTGAATTTTAAGTTGAGGTTTAAAGGAATGCAGTTGATTTTCTTTTTAAGGCATTAGAAGAGAGAACTGGGTATTACATGCAGCAGTAATTCGAGTGCTGCTCTCCTCGTCTGAAACTGTGTAATTCAGAGCTTTAAAGTATGAGAGTTTCACAGCTGTGCATCTTCCAAAACTGTTAAGCAGTTTTATTTTTCTCATGTTTTTGCTCATTTCAAATTAGTTATTTTACCTTAAAAATCTGAAATGCTTTAGCTAAAGAGGGAATTTGAAAAAAAGAGTATATCGAATTAAAGCCTTGAAAGTAAACTGGTTCTCTTTGAGAACCCTCCTGTCATGTTCTTGCCCTTCTTGCCCAGCAGATGTTGCTGTACATACATGAAACAGGAGGTTTTCTAACTGCAAAGTTCTGCATCTGCACTTAACTGAGTATTTGAAATAACTTTTCTGGTATAATTTACTCTGCTGTCCTCTCAGTAGACTCCACGGAAGGCTCGAACTACAAACAGGAAGACTCTTAGTCAAACCATGTTTTTCTTCAACTGTAACCGTCTCATGCAAAGCGTCTTCATGTTCCTCCTTTTTCAAAGAAGCGAATTGTCCGTGGAGATGCTGATTATTTTGCAGAGTCTTTTTTACAGTTAGTTGAATTATTTAAAGAGCATTTCCAACAAAATGTTGTTCCTAAGCCCAAAACACCCTCAGCCCTCCCCATCACATGGTACAACTCCAGACTGCCCTCATTCCAAGAAGTGTCTCCCGTTTCACAGCGATGTCCTTCTCTGGGAAGCTTCCATGCTGAGAAAACAGAGTTTCTTCATATAAATTTGATGCACAATTGGAGCATATATGTTTTTGCTGTCACTAATGTTGCAGCGAGAAAACTTTGACCTCATGAAGTTTGTACTGCTAGAGCTACGCTTATGCTTGTTTCTGACTTTCTCTTAAATGCACATTGTTCCTCAGAATTAAACATTAGTGCACTGACCTGCAGTAAGTAGAGTTTATTGATTTTTATAGTCTCTGCTTATTGAGATGCCACCAGTTAGTC
The DNA here is from genome assembly GCF_030867145.1 of Opisthocomus hoazin. Lineage (NCBI taxonomy): Eukaryota > Metazoa > Chordata > Aves > Opisthocomiformes > Opisthocomidae > Opisthocomus > Opisthocomus hoazin. The sequence continues at coordinate 107,715,996 of NC_134416.1, forward strand.
TTTGTAGTTGCATCATAAACTCACTGGTTTTCACTGCTTCACTTTGAAACCCCCTTTTTCAGAATTGTTTTAACAGTGGTTACGAGATACTCACACTTTTCAATTTTCTCATTTTCACAAGACTGCTGAAAAATCTGGCCAAATGGAAAGATCAAAGAAAAACGCCAGGCAAAGGCAAAATGATTTCAAGGTAAGTTATGGGGGGAAAACATTGCTTTCTTTCAGTTGTCCTTCATAACAAGATACTTGAGTGTCACCAACTTGAAAATCAGATTCCTTAAACCATCTGTGTGCCCTTACACCTCCTTCTCCTCTGCTCTCTACCACATGGAGCCACCTGTAAATCATACATTCCAAGCTGTTGGGTATAGCAAGTACATGGATGCCTAAGCACATTGATAGTGCTTTTTGCTTTATTTTTCTTCCCTTTCTCTGATACAGAAAATGATTCAGGAAGTGATGCACTCTCTGGTAAAACTTATCCGTGGAGCTTTGCTTCCCTTCAGCCTCAGAGAAGGAGAATCGAGACAGTATGGTGGCTGGGAGATGAAATCTGAACTTTCTGGCCAGTGGCTGACACATGTTATCCAGACTGTGAGGTAAATGGCTGTGTGGACCTACAAAATGATACTGTTCCTGGCATGTGTGTGCTTTAAGACAAATTGTTCTCTTTATTGCATTAAATACCCCTACTAGTGAGAATGTTAACATTTTCAAGAATAAGGTTACAAAAAAATTACTTACGGCAGATTTAGGATTCTATGTGCAAGTGCAATTAATAATGTCTCATGATATACCCCTATTACGTGATGGATTTATTCATTTTTTTCCATGGCATCTTATGAAAAAGTTTGAATAAAATATTTGCCTGCCATAGCATAGACAGTCCATGAATGAAACAGGATTTGATTTTTTAGGGTAGAAAGAATCATCTGCTTCGTTTGCTGCACGTCCTCTCATCTGGGTGAAATGGGTGAAAATAGCATGCTTCATTCTTAAACCATAATTTACTTTTACAGTTGTTTTATGGAAGGTGATACTCCTGCTTACAGTGTCATTCTGCTTGTAATTATGTTTGTTTATAAATTTACTAATGTGCACGTGAGTAATTACAAGATGTCTCATATGGAGTTTGCTGCTGTTTGTCTATGGAGGATATAAGAATTGCCATTATGTTTTGGAAACTTGAGTAATACCTGGATATGATACTGCACTTCTCACCTGCAGTTTTCAAAACAGGTAAGGAGCAAAGCACAGAGGAAGAACAGGAAGGGGTATGGTGATGTAGAGGTATTCCTGCTGCGGATGGAGCTAGCAGTGATCTGCTTAACGCTTTCCTCAAGTCTGTTCTCGGTTACATTATCTCTACTTTAACCATTTAGAAAAACACTTCCATGGGAAGTTTCTTATAGTGGCTGAATTTTATGGCAAGCTCCCAATTGAAGAAGGAAATGGCTTGGCATCTGATGGGAAGATGCAAAGGGGCAAGGGAGCAGGCTCTGGCACCAGCGTTGGCCTCTCCTGAGAAGCAAACCAATTTCACTCAAACAGTAAATTTAGAATTTAACACTTCCACATCTGTAATACTGGCTTGGAAATTTAACCTCTAAAGGCTGGCTGTGCTTCAGAGTGCTGCCATCCAAGGTATGATCCAGGTGGAGGTTATAGGACAGGTGAAGGCTCTTTTTCAGGGAATCTCCTCTTGCTTTCTGGCCACTGCCCTGGTAGTGAACAAGTGAACTGAGAGCTGTGGAAAGTCTCTCGCCCTCCCACTCTTCCCCACATCTTCTTCTTACTGATGCCTGTGCTGGCACTTCAGGAACCTGAGCTAGACTTTAATGCAAAGAGGTCAAAGTAGAGAAGAAAAAGGGCAGTCTGGCAAGAAGGAACTGAACATGGCGTGACGGGGAACCAACCAGTGATGACCAGGTCAGGCGTTTTTGCGAGTGCTACAGGTGGTTTTCTTTTTGAGCCCTTAGGTTTTGACAGTCTAATAAATCCTTGTGACTCACACCAACGACGAAGGTGGGCTGTTCTCTTGAACAGTCTACACTTTACATAAAGACCTGATCTGTTTCAAAGTTTGGCAAGTCTTATTTTTATCGTTTCTAACATAGAGTCGTTGTGAAGCACATGATAGAGTTTTACTCTTTTCAGTCATCTCACAAATGATTTACCGTTTTCTGCTTGCATTGAAGAATGCTAAAACTTACAAAATTAGGTAGCGAGGAGTTGGTGTTCTGAGTGATCTTAATTTTTCTGCTTGTTTGTGTGTATCGCACAGCTTAAAGTGATGGTTGCACAGTCTTGCTCTTGTACCCCACTCTCTCATTGCCCAATATGAATAGGTTCCAGAAGATAAATTAGAGCTCTGCGATAAAGTGAAGCTGTACTGGAACAGGCTGCCCAGGGAGGTTGTGGAGTCTCCTTCTCTGGAGATATTCCAGACCCACCTGGACAAGGTCCTGTGCAGCCTGCTGTGGGTGACCCTGCTTCAGCAGGAGGGTTGGACTGGGTGACCCACAGAGGTCCCTTCCAACCCCTACTATTCTGTGATTCTGTCGGCAAGACTTTTGCCTCCCTGTAAGGACAGAAGGGTCTGTATTTGGTAGGGTGAGTCAGAAGAGGAAAAAGATGATCTAGGTGCTGCGTGCTCCCATGGAAATGGAATCAGCTCTAAGTATAGGACTTCTTCATTTAAACTTCTCACAGATGGGTATTTACATCCTGTGTTTCCTGGATGGCTGAGATACTGCACGTTTTTGTAGTCTACTAATCCAGCAGCGCTGAGCAGATGGCAGCCAGGTTAATGGTGGGGTTTTGGTGGTTTGTGCGCAGCACCAGAGGTGAGGAACCGGAGCCTGCAGGTGGATGACTGGAAGTGTTCCGCTGATGGTTTGTACTTGTTTGCTTGTGCCTGCCTGCTCCTGTTCTCTGGCATTTTCTGGTGCCTGTGCTTTGCTCAGTATCAGCAGAAGGGCAGATGGCAATGGCTGCAGCTGAACTGTCCTTGCGTAAATATCCCAGAGTTGAATAAAAACCTCATTTTGTGCCCCTAACTAAAGTCTGAGCACAACTGCAGCCTTTTCGTTAAAAAGTGAAATGCTGTTCCTTGCAAGCAGCTGCTGTGTTACTATTTCTGAAGGGAAAAAATGGAAATGAATGTTTCCATCCCCAGCTATAAGTAGCTGGTGATTTGCACCCGGTCAGAGCTGGGAGCTGAACAGTGAATGAATTCACAGGTGATGCAGCAGCTGTATTTTGGCTCCTTAAATGCATGTACTCTTGGCAATCTGATGCACAGCCCCATCACCACATATGGCAGCTTGGTGGCTGATGCTGTTGCAATGCAGGTAAACAAAATCTCAGCAGCCCTGTTGTGGACGTGGGATTCCATCTAGGCATTCACGTAAAACCAGCAAAAACGCTGCTTCTGCTCCCAAAGGATTATTCTTGGACTGTAAGGCAAGAGATGGATGCAGAAAGGCAGGCAAGGAGGTGCCAGAGGAGACTGGGAGAGGCTGGTGTGTTGCTATAATGCCATTATTGTAATGTTACAGAAAAATGTATCTGCAGGCTTCTGAATTAAGCAAATAATTAATCATCTCTGAATGGAATAATCAGTTTTCAAGGATACGCTGCGGATGGAGCTACTGTATTCACACACACAGAAAACGTCCAAAAAATTCGATGAAGTTATGTCAGCTTAAAAACCCCTGCAGATTCACACTGAAGTCGAATTTCATTTGCTTTCCAGGCTTAGTACTGAGTCTCTTACTGCACTCGAGATACCCAACGATATGCTTCAGATCATCCAGGATCTTATTTTGGACCTTCGTGTACGTTGTATTCTGGTGACACTACAACACACAGCTGAAGGTAATAAAGGCTGCATGTCTCTCTGCTTACTGTCATATTTTTTTGCCTCTGATTAGGCTAAACCATGTTCTGGAGGGTAACCATGTTTGTTACAGATATTGTAGTGGCAGTGGACTCCTCTGAGTTCTGGAAGATCTCAGAAGGGTTGCTAAGTATTTCACTTCTCTGACAGATGTGTGCTATAAGTCTGTTCTTCCCTTAGTCTAACGAATACAGTAGTTTATATCAGTTTCCTTTGGGTTCAGACAGTTTTACAGTGCAAGTGATTTATCTCATGGTGCATCTTTTCCATATTGGAAATATTGTTTATTTTCTTTTTCTGAGTTCTTCTGTAAAGTGAAGAATTAAATAAACAACATCCAACCCCCAAGAAAAGAAAATCCAAAGCCCTTCCTGAAGTATTTCAGTTTTCCAAGGCATTTTACTAACATTGTAATCCCTGGGCTTCTTGCTGTGTACAGAGCTTTTGCCATAAACGTCTGGATTGTCAAGGCCATAACACTTTCTCTAACTGTAGTGTGCCTCTGTGTGCATCAGAGGCCATTCATCTTACCGTCTGATACTCAGTTCTGAAACTTCAGTGTGAACAAAGGAAATCTTCCAGAAATAAATGTCGCTCTTAAAATCGAGGCAGATCATTCTGCTAATTCACTTAGCAGGGTTTTTTTTCCAAAAGACTAATTACCCTTTTTTTTAATCTCACAGTTTAGTCAGTTTTTAGTCTTTAACATGTGATTCGTCGTTATTTTGTAGGCTAACACGAAGCAAGTGTTTTACTCAAGCATTAAGTGTGCTGAGCACAGGTGGCTGTATTAAGCAAACTTTTAAACTTTTGGTGACAACAAATCATAAGGCCTCTGTGGTTTGATACAGTGTTGATATGAATTGTATTCTTGGCTCTTAATTGTTTGATTAAATCCTATTTCAGTGTTAGCATGATTTTTCTTCATTAATATCAAGCTAGTTGGCCATCCAAGTACCTGGGTTGTCTCGTCTCTTTAAAACTCTACACAGAAAGTATTACCAATATTTCAGATTTCACTTGCAGTACGAGGAAGTCTATTTTGCTTTGCTTCACTTAGCATAGAGATCAATTATACATATATGTATTTTTTTTGAAATGGTAGGTGGAGTTTGGGGTGTTTTTTTTTTAATTATGACCTGAGGATGGTCCTGTTGGATTGACTGCCCCCTGTCTAGGAACTATCAGTGATTCCTCGGATGACCTGCCTGTTTCAAAGGAAGGAAGTATCCAGCTCCAAGCCGTTTTGCTGACAATCCTCAGCTTATCAAATCTCTGAGCTACCCACCTAGCTTCTCCAGCGTGGTCCAGAGAGCTCCAGTGTGTGATTAATGATGAAGCTCTCGGCCAAAAATTCTGCTGTTTTACTAGTTTCACGTACTTGTTGCATCGTAACGATCGCCCAGTTCTTTGTTCAGATCCGGAGTTTCTGCTTCTTGCGTCCTGATTGCTGGCCACCTACGTTCTGTGGTCGTCTGTACCTTAGATTTTTATAAGAGTAGATTTACCAGTCTTTGTGTGAATGATTCTGTTTGGTCTGAGCACCTTTATTCATCTTTTTCTTGCTTGAATTGGAAGAGATCAGATCCCTCCAGATGCCAGAATGCACCCTTTTTTATGTTCTTTACCAGCTAAAGCAAGATTGCATGCATTCAGAGTATCTAGATAGTTCTTCTGGACAGGACCAGGTTAATTGGGCCCTTGGAGAAACTTCTTTTTAGGGAGGCAGCGCAAGAATAGTTAGTGGATATTCTCATGGAGCTATGTAAATGGATCTTAGATGTAGTTGTATCTTTAGTGTGAAGTCAAAAAGGCTCCTCCTGGACTTGTCTCACCTCTATAATCTCTGTGAAGCATGAGCTGCTGATACGAAGTTCTGTCTCATCACTTGCTGCATGTTTTGCATTGGTAAAGGCATTCAGATCAGTTAAAATTTTTAATAGAGCACTCTACCATTAGCGATTTAAATAGGACAAATCTGCCTACGCACAGGATTTTCTTGTTGTCTTGCGATAAACACCATGTACTCATGCTGGCCCTGAGAAGCAGTCTGTGTTCTTTCCCTCTCATAGGTGATCACTGGTCATAAAGGTCATGAAAGCCGAATTATGCGAATGCCAGACTAGACAGGGGGTTTACATGAATGTATTTGACTGGAATTTGGTGAGCAGTGAAATACGAGAAAGACATTTGTTGCTTTTGTATTTGTATTAGCTCAGATCAGAATGTGAAAGTGAGCAGCCACAGAAACGTGTGAAGGCTGACCAGGGCAGTCGAAAGCCTTGCAAGAATATCTGTTGAATGAAGAGGTTTACTAAACAGGGAACAGAACAGAGTAGTTGTTCTGCACAATCCCTTAATAATTGTGGCCAGCAGGACGAGGGAGGTTCTCCTTCCCCTCTACACTGCCCTGGTGAGGCCTCATCTGGAGTACTGTGTCCAGTGCTGGGCTCCCCAGTTCAAGAAAGATGAGGAGCTACTGGAGAGAGTCCAGCGGAGGGCTACGAGGATGGTGAGGGGACTGGAGCATCTCCCCTACGAGGAGAGGTTGAGGGAGCTGGGCTTGTTCAGCCTGAAGAAGAGAAGGCTGCGAGGGGACCTTATAAATGCTTACAAATATCTGCAGGGTGGGTGTCAGGAGGATGGGGCCAAGCTCTTTCCAGTGGTGCCCAGCGACAGGACAAGGGGCAATGGGCACAAACTGAAGCAGAGGAAGCTCCAGCTGAAGATGAGGAAGAACTTCTTCCCTCTGAGGGTGACGGAGCCCTGGCCCAGGCTGCCCAGGGAGGCTGTGGAGTCTCCTTCTCTGGAGATATTCCAGACCCACCTGGACAAGGTCCTGTGCAGCCTGCTCTGGGTGACCCTGCTTGGGCAGGAGGTTGGACTGGGTGACCCACAGAGGTCCCTTCCAACCCCGACCATTCTGTGATTCTGTGATTCTGTAAGCCTATGCTTCCATGAGATATATAATTGCAGGGTATGACAATATACCCAAGCTTCCTAGTTTAGCTAATTAAAGCACCAAGATAGTGAAGATACCTTTTAGCATGCATTAGTTATCCTCCTCTTGGATTTTTTAGCAGATGTGGTAGTTTACCAAAATTTTTGCGCATTTAAAAGGGAGTTTCATGATGTACAAACAGTTCTGATACGCTATTTGTGTGTGAAAAACTGTCTCAAAGCCCCACACACTGCACATAGTTCATCTTGCTCCTGCTTACCAGTCAGTCAGGCCCCCAGAAGAAGCGATGATGCGGAGTGTATGCATCCATAGAGGAATTTTATTTACAGTGCATGAGCTGGGGATTCACGTCCTGACTTGGCTCCTCGTAGCTCCAGTAAGCCTGTAGAGGGTGGCACCTCGTGGGGAGGGGAGGACAGTGGGTTTTGCGTATGCCTGCATGGATTTTTGAACAAGGTCTAGCACCATGGATCCTTGACCCTGAGCAGGGACTCTAAGCCGCTTTTATAGTTATTAAATATGAATTACGTGGTGTCCTTTCTGTCTTTGCTAAAATGCTAGATAGTTGTTCTTTCATTTTTAATTGAGCGGGATTATAATAGACTGGAGACTTGGGTTCTTAAATGCAGTATTTTATGTTGTGATTAAGAATTTGCAAAATAAAAACAAACCCAAAGCCTTCACAATATTTATTTTTAAACTTCCCAGTAAGAGCTGTGCTTCGTGCAGCCCTTGCCATGTATGATAGATACGCTTCTCTGCGGGGTGTCACCAGCGCACCGTGCACGAGTTCCATTCTCAGTCACTTGAGAACGCTGAAAGCTTTGAAGCTTTTAGTGCTGTTTGCTTGAGTGCCTAGTCATTGCAGTCCCGAGGTCTGTGGTTTATCTTTTCAAGTTCAAGGAGTTTTTAATAATGAAAATGAATACCTTCACCCCCCTTCCCCCTCTCGCTCTGTCTTACAGATATAAAGAGGTTGGCTGAAAAGGAAGACTGGGTTGTTGACAATGAAGGTTTGACATCGTTGGTGGGTATACTTGTGTGTGTTGTAGGCACTTTCTTGGCTGGGTTTTTTTTTTGCAAGTGTGATGAAACTGGTTTCTATATTCTCCAAAAATTGAATTATTTTGGACTTAGTCTGTACGTATGCATACTAGTGTCTGTAGTTCTAGGGAAATAGGAAAATGTAAGAAAAAAATACAGATTTTTTTTTTGCTTGGATGGTTACTTATGTACAGCACTCTTAACAGACCCCATCACAAAATATAAAGTTACTTTTCTTCTTCTTTTTACAAAATTTTTCTTTGTACTTCTTAAACCATTATGTCTGAAGTAACTTTAAGTGATAATGGTACTGCTAGACAGCAATATTTGTGAACATACAGAACAAAAAAAAAAGCATAAATAAATCTTTGTCGGTTTGGGTCGTGTGTTAAAAGACAAAAATAAATAAAAATTGGGCATCAACATGTGTAGCATGACTTTCTGCCTTAAGTAGGATTATTTAAATGCATCTGTATAATTACTGCTGACCTCTAGCATGCTTTTGCAGAGATAAACAGTAATAACTTTCATAGTTAAGCACCTTATTTTAGGAATGGTTTGCTGAAGTAAAAAATTATTTTTGAGGTCACAAGTTCAGTTCACATCAAAATTCTTCATAACTTAGTAGGCACACTACCATGGAATTGATCTGTAGCTGAATAAATAGGTCACTTCTATGTTATAATGAGAAATTGAACTGAAAAGCAACTAATTTAGGAGATTGCCTACACACAAACAACAAACGACATGAAACCAAATTCAGATAAATTAGCGAGATGCTTTCTGGAAATAAACAGTACTGAGTAATGCCTAAAACACAGCAAGCACGTTGTAGGTGTGACTTAAAAACAATCTGCGAAAGCAGAAAGGGCCTGTGGGAGGGAGAGCTGCTGCGTGGATATTATCGAAGAGAACCCTCTGCAGACTGCTGGAGTTTTTCTGATTTGCTTCTATAAATACGTGCTTGAAGTTGAGTAGGAGGGCATTGAGCAATCACAATATACAATCACCATTGTAGGAAGGAGTCTTGTGGGGCAACTGGAGTATTAGAGCGAGATTTACAGCTTCTGATCTGGGTTTCGGTTGCCGCTGACTTGGGCAAGTCCCTGAACTCTTCTGGTTTTCACTGTGTTCATCTGTAAAATGGAGGGAGGAAGAAGGAGCTTCCACAAAAGCTTTGTTTCTTCGGGCTTTTGCTGGATCCTAACCCATCTTTGTTTAAAAACCGCTCACGCCTTTTTCGCATCTAGGAATTACACGTGAATTCCTTGTATACAGCCCTGCCATAGGTAGCTTTTGAGGCCGTGGTTGAGACATGCCAAGTTTTAATGGTGGCAGTTGACTGTGTTTTGTCATGGCAGGGTTAGTTATCTACTAAAATAGAGTTCATTGTGGTAATATTACAGCAAAAATTGTAGCAAAAGTTAACTGGTATAAACAAAGGCCAGACAATCTCTTTGGGGACATTTTGGGCTTAAGATAGAAACTGTATTGTGGGGAATACTGGTTGGTAACCCCTTTAGCATTTATATTCCAGGTAAAAGATACAGTGAGGCACAGAATCAACTTTCCTCAGTTTCATACTATCCAAAGAATAACGTATCTGAGCAGCTTTCTTGTCCTGATGTGTGATGCTTTATTATGTGGAAACTAAAAACCAAGAGCAGCACTTTACTGCTGTTCTTTTTCTTTCAAGTACGTCCAAAAATAATAAATACAGGTTGCCTTAGTGGCTTTCACGATTTTCAGGTTGCTGTGCAGGCATCACTCTCATGATTTACATTTACAGAAATAAAAGTTACCCCTAGGCTCAAAGTTGGTGACATGCCATAAACTATCTATTTGATGAGAGAGTGGTTTACATGGCTTAGAACCCTTTTTTGGCCTCCTCTTTGACCCAGATCCGATAGGATGATGTCCCTCTCTTCTGGACAGTGACACCTCTCTGCTTGGTGTTGCCCTGTACTACAGCTTCCTGCCTCAGACCAGCAGGCAGCTTCATTTTAAAAAAATAATATTAAAAAAAAAAAAGAGGTGTGACTTAACAGGGAAGAGAGGAAGACAAGGAAGAACTGACTAATGACTCTGATGCTGTGAACTCGTTTGCACTTTCAGAGTGAAATTGATACACGCGTCAAGACATTCAACTTCAGGTTTGAAAACCCGAAGGTGAAAAAAGCCCCCCAAACCAGCGGGTTTTTTCCCTCCGTGCAGTTCCCTCCGGCAATTTCAATCCATTTTTCTTAGAAACCTTTTGCTGAAATAAAATGCAGAAATATCAGATATCCCAGGTGAAATTCTGTCCCAAATTCTATCAAGGGAGGGGAGGAGGAAGGGTGTCACGGGCATCTATAATGTAATTGTCAATATATGCTACCACAAACAATCTGTAAAAATCTTTTGTGACCCATTTAGAGGAGGCTGTTTGGTGTAGAAGTCTCCCACTCGGGTAAAAAAATGTACATTGATCTGTGGTGGTAATAGCGTAGAAAAGTATAAAAGTACCTGACTACAATAGGGTCCTCTGATAATATATGAATCACAATTTGTTTTATTTTCATTTCTCCTTGTTTGGGATAATTTGGAACTGAAGAGCTTAGCGTATGGCATGGAAGTCTGTATAGATTTGTGTGGTGTACGTTTGGCATGCCTGCCTAAAGCTAACAAGTCCTTTGCCTTTCAGCCATCCCAGTTTGAACTCTGCATTGTCCATTCCCTGCAAGCGCTTAAAACCGTGCTGGACTGCAAACCTGGAGAGGCCAGTGTGAGTGTGGATTTATGCTTTTATTTTCGTTCTTTTTATGTAAATTACTGTGAAGTTTCAGAACAAGGTCTTTCAGAGAATGATACAGGGGTATAACTTTCTTCTTGATTTTTTTCCATGTACACCCTTGTCACTGCTGCTAGCTTTTAGAACTCTTTGTGTTTCCTTTCTTGGGGATAATTGTGTGTGGATGGGGCAGATTTGACCTATATTTAAATCTTTAAAGCTGTTATTTTGAAAAAATGCTACTGGGAGTTAGTCTTCACTCAGTGTTGCATCCAAACTACTTGCAGAACTTAAATTCAGCTTGTTTTTTTCTGTAAACTTTATTCTGAATCAGGACTCCTGATTGTCCCCATCTGCTTGGTACCTTGCAGCGCTGAGTGGTGGGGACACTGACGTTTTCTTTCAGCTTTCAGTGACGTAAGGAAGTTTAACACTTTTCCAGAGTCCCTTGGGCCCCCCTGTATGGGTATTGTTTCTCCTCCCTTATTTTAATTTTCACAGCTAGCTTGTCTAGTTTCTTAATGAACATTATGCAAACAAATCTGCAGTGCGTGGTGATTCCTTCTTGTTAGGGTGCAAAGATCCTTGGCTATCCTGGGAGCTTTTGCTGCAGTTCCGTTAGCCGACGATGATACGTGTCACGTGTACCAGGTACTAGGGCTGCCTTCCTTGTAGGGTGCTACCTCCTCACAGAATCACAGAATAGTAGGGGTTGGAAGGGACCTCTGTGGGTCACCCAGTCCAACCCCCTGCCCAAGCAGGGTCACCCAGAGCAGGCTGCACAGGACCTTGTCCAGGCGGGGCTGGAATATCTCCAGAGAAGGAGACCCCACAGCCTCCCTGGGCAGCCTGGGCCAGGGCTCCGTCACCCTCAGAGGGAAGAAGTTCTTCCTCATGTTCAGACGGGACTTCCTGTGCCTCAGTTTGTGCCCATTGCCCCTTGTCCTGTCACTGGGCACCACTGAAAAGAACTTGGCCCCGTCCTCCTGACACCCACCCTGCAGATATTTATAAGCATTTATTAGGTCCCCTCTCAGCCTTCTCTTCTCCAGGCTGAACAAGCCCGGCTCCCTCAGCCTCTCCTCGTAGGGGAGATGTTCCAGTCCCCTCATCATCCTTGTAGCCCTCTGCTGGACTCTCTCCAGTAGCTCTTCATCTTTCGTGAACTGGGGTGCCCAGAACTGGACACAGTACTCCAGATGAGGCCTCACCAGGGCAGTGTAGAGGGGAAGGAGAACCTCCCTCGTCCTGCTGGCCACACTCTTCTTGATGCACCCCAGGATCCCATTGGCTTTCTTGGCAGCCAGGGCACACTGCTGGCTCATGGTCACCCTGTCGTCCACCAGGACACCCAGGTCCCTCTCCACAGAGCTGCTCTCCAGCAGGTCCGTCCCCAGCCTGTACTGGTGCATGAGGTTGTTCCTCCCCAGGTGCAGGACCCTGCATTTGGCTTTGTTGAACCTCATCAGGTTCCTCTCTGCCCAGCTTTCCAGCCTATCCAGGTCACGCTGAATGGCAGCACAGCCTGCCGGTGTGTCTACCACTCCTCCCAGTTTGGTGTCATCAGCAAACTTGCTGAGGGTACATGCTTGTCAAACCGTTTACTGGGACGTGTATTCTCTCTCGCCATTCTTAGGGTGGGGAGAAATGGAATTGATGCATGAGAAAACAGTGTCCCAGCAGCCATTCCTAGAATTGTCATCTCTGTAGGGATAGGTTAGCCAGGCCTTCCGTGAGAAGAAGGCCACACGAAGCTGTTCTGCTGAAATGATGTGCTTGCATCTGCAGGTTTTCCAGCAGCAGAGAACACAGGAGGATGTGTGCCAGCTGAGCATTGGGATCATGCAGGTAACTCCAGCACTTTGAAGTACGAAATTGTGAACACAGGTGATCAGTCAAAACATATGCTTTGTACCCTGCCCACCTCCCAGAAGGTGCCTTAACCTCGTGACTCTGTTATTCCTCTGATACCCTCTGGGACACTGAGAAGTGTTTGACTTCAAAAGTACGTAGAGCATGCTACCTGAATCCGACGATATCAGATCCTCAGAGGGCGAGTGACATATTCAGGATTTTACTGAAGATTGAGACACGCTTGCTGACCTCATGTCATCCAGTGTTGGTACACTGCAGTAAAAGGAGCAAGGCTGATTTTCCTCAACTGAAGATCTAGCTTTTAATTTTTGTGTCAGAAACCAATATTCTTTGTAACAAAATCTGATTTTTTTTTAAATATATTTGAAATTAGGTAATAGCATGCTTTAGGCTTTTGAACCCTTTTTATAGTCTTCTCGAATAACAAATCATGAGCCAAAAAATCCAAAAAATGGATTTTAGTGATGCTTCTGTGATGTTTGCTTGGGACCAACTGTTTGCGTTGAATGGTTGAAAACTGTTAACAATTCCTACTTTGCAATTCAGCAGATTATCACTGCATAATTTTAACCATGCATGATGAGAGTCACTTAGCAGGATTAAAGATTCCTGTGTTTTGCTACAAATAAACAGTGATGCATATGAAATTAAAAATAGGCATTCAAAAGGTGTAACTAAAATGTTACTGTATTAATGCATGTAAGGCTTAAGAGAAGTAAAGGTGCTGATGATTGTTCTGTTTCTATTGGCTGTAGTAAAAGTGAATTTAAGATTTATTCATTTAATTTTTTTTAAAGTTCTGGCAGAATATGTGGATCTTGCTTTATTGTTTCCCAGGTCTTTATAGACTGTTTGGAACAACTGAGCACCAAACCTGACGGCGACATAGATACAGCACAGTAAGTAAAATAAATAGGACCTAGGTATAGTATTCTGAAATTGCAGGTGCAAGGCTCAAATGTCAGTGGTGGTGTGGTTTTATCCTGTCTGGTATTTCACATTTCTTGAGAATGCTTTTGCCTCTGGTTAGTGATGCTTTGAAATAACAGTAGATACTTTTCATGCCAAACGGTTGAGGGACATCACGCAGTAAACTTTGTACAAGATGATGACTATGGTATTAGTTTTTATTATTTATTTATTTTTATTATTTTAGTCAATGGCAGGAGTTGTAGTGTGCTGTAGAAGCAGGGATGTTTTTTTTGACATGACCTTATATAGAATGAGTTGTCCTTGTCACTAAGTAATGTCTGCTGGTGGAGAAGCAGCCCCTGCCTTTCTTTTCTTCCCTTCTGTTTTGACTGATTCTGTTGGTATTTCTGCTAAAATCTTGAAAGTTTGTTTGTTCCATAATTGCTCAGGAGCCACTTCTTTTAGAGACCAAAACAAGTCAGAATAGCCTGAGTTTCCAAGAATACCACTCATTTCTTTGTGAAAAGCCAGAGACTTGTCAAATATTGGTACGCGCAATATGCATCAGAAAAAGGCAAATTAACTGTGTTCCTAATGCCCCTTTGTTTTTTTGCCATTTGGATGACTCTGCGGGCTGGATAGGTGTAAAAACAAATCAGAATCTGTGGCAAACCAGAGAAATTACAGAAAATGAAATGCTTGAAGAAGGAAGGGTCTGGAGCTGGAATAGTACTGTCTGTCCACAGCTCGCCTTTGTGGAGCTCGTAGGAAAACTGAGCAACGGGGGCTGCTTTATTACGGGGTGTGGTGGGGCGTGAGACAGGATTCCAGTCTTGGGTTCCAACTGCTCATCTCAATCCACCGTCTGTCAGATGATCAAAACCACTGCACTACTCACTTTTCAAACAATATTCCTAGTCTTTCAGTTGATGTTTCGTCTCCGGATTTGTTTGGAAGCATTCATGAAGACTCAAGTCTTACATCAGTAAGTTTGGCTTCTATTTCTAAAAGCTGGTGTGAAACTGAATACTTCTCAAAGTTGCAGGAATGGGTTCTTTTTTTAAAAAATTTTAAAAAAAAAAAAACAAAAAAAACCACAGCTGTTTGTTTATGATATCGTAGTATACTATCTTGAAGTAACTAATGAAGACATTTTGGAAACCAGGTCCTCCTCAGAAACTAAAATGGCGTCATTGAAATCAGTGAAAACACCACTGATGTTAAAACAACTGAGGACTTCTGATTTTTCACCGTTAATTGATAATAACTGGTCTGATTATTAGTTACTTTTTAAAACCCGTGAGGATACAGATATTCAGTAGCGTAGTTTTTCCCCAAAAAAATACTTTATTGAGATTAAGTACTGATTGTTTGTGTGGCTTGTTTGGGTTTGGTTTTTAGGAAATTGGACAAAAAGGTTTTTAATGTTCTTGGCGCTTTGACTTTGGTTAATGCGCTTTCTTCTAGTCTGGTGGCTGATGGAAAAAATGTTGTTCCCTGCAAGAAACCTAGTGAGGACGTCTTGTGAGGTTAATATTTCTTAGTATAAGTTTTAGATGTTGTCAGAAGCCCAGCTTCACCTCATTTACAAGAGCGATAAGCATTCCCACCAAATAAAGAATCACAGATTGCCAAGTCAGGCCAAGTTGCTGAATTGCAGACTATAATAATTAGTTCTTTATATGATTTTAGTCTTGCAACACATAAATTTTTATATTAATTGTTGACAAAGTAACTTTTTGTGGCTGTTCTGGACTTCCTCCCATATGTCGTAAGTATGAATGTTTAAGTTAACAAGAAGAATCTTATCAATGATTTTTGATACCGTGGAAACCAAACATTCTTCTATTAATTTCTTTCTGTAAATCACAGAACACTTTATCTTCTCCTTCCTGATTGAATAATGAGAACAGAGAGTGAGTGGCCAGAGTAAGATTTGTCCCTGTATTTTTAAAATGCTCATTTTTTTGAATAGTCTGTATACCAGCTGAGGAGAAGTTAAAGTAGTAGGCAGCTGCACATCTTGACAATGGTTCTCATATTATTAGAACACCAAACTGCCAGGAGTTCTTCTGGGTCTGAAAGTCAACACAATTTTGAATCAGATCTGCAGTATTATAATGATTTAATTGCCAGATAATTTTGTTTTCATAATATTTGCTGCTGTTGATTTTAAAGTTCTATCTGAGGTAGAAAAATGTTTTCCCGTTGAGGGAGGGAGAGGGGAAGAGGGCAGACCAGACCTATTTAAATAGTAGTTCTGTCTCGTTTGGTGCTTTGTCTCTTTCGAAACTACACCTTGATGCACCAAGATCAGGGAAAGGCAATCCTGGTGTCTCAACTCCAGAATGTATTTGACCTTCCTGTAATTAAAAAAGTCATTGAAGAACACAGATAAGTTATAACCACCTGGAATTTTTTTTCATATTAACTGCTGAAATAATCTTACATACTTGTGAACCTTCTGGAGTGTTAGAATGGGTGAGTGCATTCGTTCAGTGCCTGTTCTGCTTCCCTTGTTTTAGCCATCGATGTGTGAAAGTGTAGATGATCTTCAGTTACATTTTTATGATGGTCATAATTCTTAGCATATTTCTTGAAACTAAGTAAAAGCCAGAAACAGCTTCCTGGAAAGCTGTCCAAACCTAATTTTTGTAAAGAAGCCTTAACCACGGTTCTGTATTAGTCACAGCTATTCCAGCGAATGCTCCAGATCCCAGAAGAGAGAGCAGTCAGTTCTGTGTGCAGTCAGCATGCCTGATACTCGCTCATTTCTTGGTATTTTGTTGACAAAAATATTTGTAAACTCCGCTTTGTTTATCACCATGTTTATCACACGCAGAGAGTCAATAAAATACTTCACGTTTACCATATTGGTCATGCTGATGTTTTGTTTTTCTGTTATACTCTTTCTTTTCTTAAAATACATTTTTAGGAACAGAGGCTTTTAATTGCACTCAGCAACTGCCGTTATCTGGAACGTCACACCTTCCTAAACATAGCTGAGCATTTTGAGAAACATGGCTTTCAAGGTGTTGAGAAAATAACGCAAGTAAGTGAGAGCCCTGGAATGAAGTATCACTGCTTGAAGGAAACCGTTCTTATTTTTTTACTTTCTGTGGAAATTAAGTCCATGTGAGATGGCCAGAAGGACTCTTGGGTGAGCCTCCTGCAAATGAGTGCGACTCCGAGCAGCCGTGAGACACAACAACAACCACGAGGTGGTTGGATGGGTTCCTATAAAGCTGAAAGGGCTGCTACAGAAAATGTGACCCCTGATTCAGGACTTGGGTGTTCGATGGCAAAGCTTATCAGATTTCCTAGTAAGGCGGTTTAATGTCACTGTTTTCTTAATGCAGAGAATAAAAGATCGTTATCTCAGAAATAGACTTGATGAATTATTTCATCTGGCAATCTGCGTTGCTGATAGCTGTTGTTCATAAACTAGTTCAGATTTTTTTTGTTGTGTGTGTTTTTTTTTTTTTCAAAGAACGAAAATGTCAAAGTGGGCGGCAGTAGCTGTCTCATTTTCCTGCCTTTTTGTAAAGATTAATCATTTTTTATGAGAAATGTTGTGACTTAATCCTTAGGACCATAAAGCTAGTTTATTTCCAGAAACGTTTGTTGGTTGGAAGTAAAATGTTATCTTTTCCGGTACAAAGTACGGTGTTTCACTCGAACTGATGTTTCAGTACATCCTTAGTCCCCCTCTGCCTGAATGCTGTTTGAATTTCTGTGGCTGAAGTAATTTTGAATAGTATTTAAGTGGGGTTGGTATGATTCCTATGGTTAGTACAGTATACAGAATTACTCTGGCTATTTCGTTCTTGGCTGCTGAGACAACGGAGAGTTGAGCCAGGTCCAGTCAGCGTTGTCTGTGCAAGCAAAGACGACGTCTGTGCTGTGTTTGACACGCTGCCTTGTGCAGCCACGTCGAAGTGGTACCATTAAAGTCATTAGGTTTAAAAATGACAAAATTTGAATGTTGACATTGCTGATTAATTTGAGATCTGTGTTAACCCTTGGAAAGCGTTGACTGGTGCAGTACTGCGTATATGGGGCACACAGTCAGTAATGGTAGCTAGGAGGGTTGGGAGAATTAGATGGTCATCTCCAGATGGCAGTTTTTGAGCCCTTCATTAATTCCAAGAGAGGCTAGAAGCCCACAGAGGTTTAGGGGGGTTGGTTGTTTGTTTCAGTTTTTTGTTCTGTCACCTAAATTTCTTTATTTATCTATTAATAAAAAATTTGCAATAAAGAATTGACAAAATTTTTAAAAAATACTGGTTTTTTTAATCTCAGAAGACTGAAACGAAGCTATACTTTTAAATTCTGCTAGCTTTATAAATTGAATTTTAAAGTGGATTTTGTAGTGTGTATTGGTAAAAAACTATCCCTTGTTTGGTTGGAAGGGTTTTAAGTTGCCTTTGTTAGAAAGGAATGCATTATTATCTAATATTCTGAAAATACAGAAACCGTAAAATGCTAACCAAGAAAAATTCCTGACATTCTTCATGGTTGTTACTGAATTTTTTATCTTAGTGTGCAAATACAAAGTTACATAAAATGGCCAAATTTTACACATGCCATCTTGGCACATACTTACGGTACTCGCTTACCAGTAGTTATATTTAATTTCTACATAACTCATAAGTGCTTTTCTGTGGAGATTCTTTAGTTCAACTTTTTATCATCAGTTTAGTCAGCAAGTGGAAAAAAAAGTTATACCATAACATTCATCCTAGCTTATTGATTCGGCTTCTGAATAAAACTGTTTCCATGGTTCAGATACTTAGATAAGGCAGAGGGGTTACTAGGATAGAGGCTCAGATTGGCTTTAATACCCAAATTGAAGACTCTGGTTACAGGAAAGTTCACAGCAGAAAGAGAACCATGAGAGAATTGTGTATTTTTTTATGAGCATTTACCCCACTTGAGGGTCAGGAACATGGGTATGCACAGTGGGTGGTGGTGTAGGCTGCTGTGCTGCCTCCCTCCCCTGTCCTGGGCTCGAAATAACCTTCAGATGAATTGTTGTGATCTGTCCACCAGCTGAAAAACAAGGTTACCCACCACGGAATTGTGCATTGAACTTGGAACAGGTTGAAGAGGACTTGCATGAAACGAAAAAATGTACTCTACTGAAAGTGCAGATGGGCTTTTGTATTACAGAATCACAGCATGGTGGGGGTTGGAAGGGACCTCTGTGGTCACCCAGTCCAACCCCCTGCCCAAGCAGGGTCACCCAGAGCAGGCTGCACAGGACCTTGTCCAGGCGGGGCTGGAATATCTCCAGAGAAGGAGACTCCACAGCCCCTCTGGGCAGCCTGGGCCAGGGCTCCATGAGGAATAATTCTGGAGATGTTCACGAGCTGCAGCTTACGCGTCTGTTGTACGGCAGTGCTGTGAAGCAGAGGGGGGAAGGTCACACGTACGGTTTCAGAAGGCAGAGACTCTGAAAGAAGTCAATGTATTTTTCAAGTATAGAGCCGATAGTGAGAAATTGTAATGTTACAATTGGTAGATTTTAAGTATTATACAAAAATCGTTGCGTTTCAGGATGGAAATTATTATAGGCGTATCTTAAAGCATTGACAAAATTGTGTTGCTTGCTTGGTGCAAGATCAAGACCTCCTGACATGCAGGAAAAAAATCATGCCGTTAGACCATTACGGAATGATCTGTCTGCTTTGGCATTTCTTGGACCTTTCCCAAAAATAGCTGTTGTTGAGCACAATCAGGAAAAAAAAATTTGCACTGGGAAGGATGGACAGATAATACAGAAGTTCTTTTTTTTTTAATGTATGTAATTATGAACTGAAACGTGTAAATAATTGCTACTTGTTACCAAAAATTAAAGAAGACATGATGTAAGTTTTCTGGGTAGGTGATTTAATGGTTGTAATTAATGACTATTTATTATGTTCTTTCTCTTTTTTTTTTTGTTTTGTTTTGGTTTTTAGGTTAGTATGGAATCCTTGAAAGAGTTGGATCAAAGGCTGTTTGAAATGTACATTGAATTCAAGGCGGATCCGATAGTTGGGTCATTAGAACCTGGCATTTATGCAGGATATTTTGATTGGAAAGATTGTCTTGTTCCAGCAGGTAAATATCTGCTTACTAAACTCTGAAGTTATTTTAACAGTGATTGATAGGAGCCAAAATATACTGTACAATTAAAAACTTTTTTCTAGTCTATGTTTTTAACTTTTGACAAGTTCTTATTATGAGTTCTTTCTCACAGATTTACTTAATTCCTAAATCATTTTTCAAATACCCCCAAATGATTAAAGCAGCTTTTATCATTGATTATCTCTTTAATACTTGTTTTTTGTGATTATTTTGCTTCATTGCTTATATATAATAGAAAGAATTATAAAAGACATCTTTGCTCTTTTCTTACGAAATTCATTGAGATTGTTTGGGATTTTTTCAAAGAATCTGGCCACTTTTGTAATAGATGTAATTACAGTTCTGAAAAGGTAAAATTATGAGAAAATGCATACTATAACAGTAGTTCAGCAAAGAATGTTAAACCATTGGAGAAGGGTAGGTAGAAGATACTTAGAATGACTGAGATGCCAGTCATTAATTAGGTGGTGCAAGAGCCTCCATTTTAAGGAAGCATAATATAAATGAGTCCATCTTTTTTTGAAGTAGTGAAGACTGTGCACATCTTAACATTTAGGTCCTTTAAACATCTAATTTGTCATTTCTGAAACTAATACATCTAAGTCACTTATCACCTGAATGCCTGGCTCATACCAAGCAGAGATGAGGTTTAGCAGCGTAGCACATGCCTTTTTGAAGGTGATCTTGTATTAATTCTCAGTAAATCAATGACTGATACAACAGTTGGTGCTTCCTTGCTTGGGTTGTTTCAGAGAGTTGTATATGGCGAGCTTAGCACAGATTTTGATCGGGAGGTGGTTACAAGAAGCATGCTGGTAAGCTGCGAATCATGAGCGGCCACGCTTGCTTGCTGGGCCTTAAAAACACAGAGATTTTAGGGTTGGTTTATTTACCGAAAAGAAAAGTGTCTCTTCTGTCTTCTGTTACTAATTTTGTGCTCAGAATATGTGCTCTAGCACTGTTTGTAGTGGAAATAACTTAGATTTTAATCTTGCACATTCAAATCTGTGTCTGCAGAACACATAACTTCTCATCATGTTTGAAGTGTGTTTGTGCTTGGTGTGTTTGCGTTCTCACCAGCTGACAAAGGGAAAGAAGTTGTGGTGTCAGCTTTTACGTGCGCCACTCTTGCTCTAGTGCATTGGGATCTGCTTCCTAGCCTCACGTTGCCTTTAGGATTATTCTGTAGTATTTTTTCATTTAAAGGGAACATTGAATTTCTATTAGTTGTGTGGCTTAGCCTGCTTGTTGTCCATTTTATTATCGGTTTTACGTACTTTCTTTGGAACCATTTGGTGAAAACCCAAGTGAAGATGGTGAATATTAGAGACTCCTCTTCAGGGTTACATATCGTAGTGTTGACCAAGAGGTGCCAATCTGAAGGAAAGAAGTTGCTTGGGTTCATCCTCAAGCTAGATGTGTTAAGGAGTATGTAGTCACTTCTCTCATGCCTCTCCACACTGATCTACTGTCTTTCTGATGGATAAATTCTGTCAAATGTGCCCTGTTGACTATTGGTATAAATGAGTAATTTTGAGTACCTTTAGTCTGTCTGCTTATAGCAACGGTTAGTTGACTCTGAAAATATTTGGTGCTCTGAAAATAAAATTAGTAAGTCACTGGGAAAGCCTCCCTCTTGGACGAGGTAGATGAACTCCATTATTGAAAAGGGCTGGGGGAAAAAAATCCCACCTCTTCATGGGGATACGAGAATAAGTTTTTACAGAGTTCGATTAAAAAAAAAAATCACCCAGCAAGCATATAATTGATTTTTTTTTTCCAATTAATGTAATATTTACAACCAACATCAAATTGTGCAACAAGATTGTAGCTGAGAAAATGTACCCTTACGTAATCTAAAAGATGCAGTTAGTACTGCAGTAGACATTCATTTTCCTCTTGGAAAAACCCAAAACAAACTTAAGCTCTACTTTACAGTTCATCTCCAAGCAGAGCATGAAAGGCTTCTACTCCATTAAAAGAAAGCAGCGTACAGATGACCGGGAGCGGGTCGCACCGAGCCAGACACGCGGTTCACTCGAGGATTTGTTAAAGATCGACACGCTGATTTGTAGAGGGGAAAAAATTACCTGTGTAGTAGAAATTATTGCACGTTCTTCAGTAATCTTGAGGACTGCAAAGTTTGAAGATTTGATTTGCGTCATTTGCCTGGTTTAGATCTTAACTTTTGTAGCCTTAATTTTAAAAAAGGAAAAAAGTTGATGGCGTTGGCAAGGCAAAGCGTTTAGGCCTCGGTTGTACTACCCGTGACGTCTGACCCACAGAGGTCCCTTCCAACCCCTCCTATTCTGTGATTCTGTAGTTACAGCTGCTCCGTGTTCCTCGGTTAGACCTCTGCCTGGTCGCCACGACAGAGTGGTTTGGCCTGGAGGTTTTTCTGTGTGATGTTTCTGCGTTAGCTGCCAGATAGCACTAGTGGTAGTAAAAGGGCAACTTTTGACAAGAACGGTTCTTCTTTTGGAAGGAAAGAAGAGGATGAAGCCATCACTTTTCCCATATTTAAAAGAGAAGGTAACAGACAAAAAATTTCCCTGACGCAGTCTGAAACTTCCAAGCATTCCATCGGGCGATTGGAAGTTTGACAAGAGTTGGGGGCATGTTGATACTGTGGATACGTGTTTTGCAGGGGACATTTTGGTAAAATATGAGTATGAAAATACTCGGGAATTAGAATCATAGAATGGTTTGGGTTGGAAGGGACCTTAAAGATATCCGGTTCCAACCCCCCTGCCATGAGCAGGAACATCTTCCACCAGCCCAGGTTGCTCAGAGCTCCATCCAACCTGGCCTGGAACACTTGAGAATTTTCTGGTGATTGATTTCCTGCGTTGCTCATCCAGCCCAGACCTTCAAGGCTGCAACTCTTTTGAACGATTGCACTGGTCAAGCACTAGCAAGTATTCCTTTCTTGATGCTCCCACTGCTGTTACTGAGCAGAATGAAGAAGGTGGAAGGCCGAGTAGAACGCAGAGAACACCTCATCTGGACTGTGGGGAAGATAGTGCTTTGGGGTAGATGGAATTGTTCATGGGGAGGATACCAACGCTGGTAGAAAACAAGGTGGCTGCAGGGAGGGAGCAGACTGGAACGGAAAGCTTGTGATCAAGAGTGGTATCAAGCAAGGAACGAAGGTGGGACAAAGGGGTAAACCAGGATGGGATGAGCAAGGTAGAAAAGTAAATGAGGGTAGGGTTTAGAAATAGCATGAACACAGAAATGGGTTGAAAGGGATTATACAAACAAGAGGCAGACCTGAAGTGCCAATAAAAGGGCAGAGAGGTCTGATACTCACTAGATCAGTGAGCTTGCCACAAGCTCCAGTGTCATCGAAAAAAACCCTTCAATCTGGCACGTTGGTACTCTGGGGTTGGCAGCCTGTTGATGTTACTGACCGCTTTCTTTGCACAGATGTTCTGTGTGTAATACTATGTACTTATAGTAACACTACAGGCATGCTACTAGCTGTACATAGGTACTACACAGAGAAACACAATGGTGGCCGAAACATTTTGCCATCAACTTCGTTTCTTTTTTAGAATCAAGACTGCAAAAGTCGAGGTCTGCAGGATCAGCCAAATGACTCAGATCTGTATAAATCTACTGTGCAGAAGTTACATGTGAATTCTGTTGTGGAGCCATATGGACCAATGCAGTTGGAGAATTTTCTGGTTTCCATTCTGGGTTTTTTCTGTTTTCTTTCTTGTCAATGTCAGTAAAAATTATGTACAGGAAAAACTACACAAAGACTATCAAGTATAAGCCAGTCTTTAAATAATAACATTTTTTCCCACATGGGTACGCTTGACTTGCTTCATGAAATGGAGGCTGTTTTGGAGATAAAACTGAGTTTTGTACTAAGTGGAGCTGTTACAGGCAAAATTCTATCCTCAGATGTTACAGATTGCGAGGAGTGAGGGAGGCATAATCTGGGAGGGGAAGAAAAGTGGGGGCAGGATTCTGTCCTTGCCTCTGCAGGGTTTTCTGTCCTGTTAATAACTCACGTAAGCATTTTGGTCTTTATCTTGACAGTGCCTTCTCTGACTCCTGTGGGTTTGAACATTCATGTTTAGTTTGACTTGCTAAACTCTTGGAATGTATAGTATATTCCGAAAAATCTTACCCAGAAACCTTGGCAATCTACTTATCATTGGCAACTTTGCAGTCATCTGTCTGCAAGTACTGGGGACAATACTTCCTTGCATAATATAGTTCATGGGGAAGTAGAATGGAAAATAGAAGAATGAGAAGAACTGTGATAAATTCTGAACAAGAAAGTAGCATGAAATTAAGAGTCTCACCTTTTGAGCAAGCTCTGTACATAATATTGGTGTTTTGTACCATGTGTCTGTCAGTGTGGAAAAAACATATGCCTTGCTCACTTCAGCAGTTGTCCTGTAATTATCAGATATTTACTTATACATATGTGTTTTGTTACAGTTTTAAATATAAGGAAGGGCAAATTGTTTGCATGGGGCAAAGTCTAATTTAGCCTGTGTGCTAAAACTTTTATTGTTTCGTTTATCAACACACATTCTCATTTCAATGTGCAAGTTCTGAATGTTGGAAAACTTGTGCACAAGGTGACTTTGCGTTTGCCCCTTTATTTTGAACAAAGGTGTGACTGCTGGTGTTAGGAGGCAGTATTATTAACTTAATTAGATTTATTGTTAATAAATAACTTTCATTGAAATTTTCATTTTAATTTCAGCGTCGACTTCTGAGTCTTTACAACAGACTTCAATTTTAACATGCAGCAAAAATGAGATCTAGTTCGGTTCTTTTTTTCTTTTTTGAAATATTGTTCTAATTTAATCTACACTACTAACAGAATTAAAAGAGATGAAAGGATTAATGGGAAACATAATGTTAATCAGTTGCCATGTATGTTTTTAGATTTTTTTTGAGTGTGTATGCTGGTCAATCTGCTAGTTCAGCGTACACAGTTTTTTTGTTTTGTGTTCATTCCGCTCTCTTTCGGTAGTACTTTGTGTTTTGTTGCTTTTTTTTTTTTTTTTTAATTCTATTTTAAATGCATATATTTTGTCTTGGTCACCTGGCAAAATGAGGCTCTGTGATCTCTGCTGGACTCCAAACCGATAGTCTTCTGGAGGCTGAACGAGGTGGTTGTGTAACTTTGAATTCGGATAGAAAAGATTTCTGTGAATTGAAGTTTGTGTAGTACAAGCAAAAGGAATTGCAGTACGTGCGCATTCCATCTTCTAGATTTTTAGTGTGAGCTTTTTCATGCAAATATCAAATGATTTTTAATCATGTGACAAGTTTCATTATATTGTATTTGTTTTACCTATACAACAGCTATATAAATTTAAGACTATATTAAGTGTGGATTTGTTTATCACACAAAAAGTGAGCGTTCATGTATTCTTCTGAGGAATTCAGATATGATAATCTCTCTTCATAAATTATTTTTTACATGCTGGTTGCTGGGCAGCGTAGCCAACATTCACTCAAAGGTCACAGCATACAGATCTGCAGAGGCTAGTCTAAGAATCTTTTTGAAATATGTCTCTTCTGTGTTTCACTGGTGGTGTCAGATATTGGGTGGTGGGTATTTTTTGTGGTATTTAAATTTTCATCTTGCATTGAAAGTTTCGGGTGATTTTGCACATTCAACTGGAAGTTGGTTGTGTTTTTTAGATGATATCGCTGTGATAAACTGAATATAGTAGAGTTAAATCCAAATTTCTTCCCCGCTGGCATGTTAAGGGAGCATTGTTTGAAATATTGCAAATATATCAAATGCCACTCACAGTACAGATTAAGTGCGTCAGGTCTGTTAAATTACTTTTGATATACTTGTCACATCTCTTATCTGTTTTTTGTTGAATTTTAAAATGTAATAAAAAAACTTCTAATGGCAATAGCCTGATGAAAAGGTACTCAACAGTTAAAAAGGAAATATCAAAAGGTATATTTAATTTGTGGTTACACAGCGACATACTTGTCAACCCTAATTTTTCTTCTTTTGTTTAATTTGGGGCACCAGCACCCTGCTTTCATGAAAGATGACAAGTGCATTTACATCTTAAAAACATTTGGATATAGTAGAAATCTTTTTTCCTTCTCTTTTTTTTCTTTTTTTTGAGAAATAGACAATTACTTTTTGACTGAAATGTGCAAAATAGTTCGGTCTGAAATCTCTGTAACCCTTTAGATTTCTTCTAACACTTCAGATGGATGGCTTCAGAACTGTCTTTTTAGATGTAGATGATTTTGAACTACCAACAGCTCTCAACTGTTGATGCCCTGTGTTCAGGAATTGTCTGTCTTTTTATGCTTTAGTCATGCCAAATTCTGCTATTTAGATGCAAGGATAGAACATGCCAGTTAGTCTTCGTAGGTGAACAGGAAAAAAAACAATGATGCTTTGGCAGCTCTATTGCACATGAGAAATACATGCCATAATACTAAAAAAAAAAAAAAAAAGGTGTTCTGCATCGGCAAATAAAGTTGCTAAAGAACTTGTCAATTGAGCTTTTTTGCTACAAAATTCCAGCTGTTGAACTGTTCATGCCACAGTCGCAGATGGATGCCACGAGCTAGCTGTTTTCCTCTGGCTGCTGGAAGAGGAGCAGGGCAGAGATGAAGCCTGGGGTGTCTTGGTTGTGTGCCATCGTGTTTCATTTCTTGCAGTGCTTCTCAGGTTGCAGTTCAGAGTGTGCAGGGGCTTCAGCACTGGTGAGAATGCCAACAAGAGCTGCTGAAAAGAGAACTGACCTTTAACTGCTAGCAATTGCAGCAGCAAAGTGATTTTTTTTCTTTTTTTTTTCTTTTCCAGCAGGTAAGCGTAAAGTATAGCTGCATCTCTTCTCTGCATCCTCGAAGAACTGAGCTGCAGCAAGCTCATCTGGGATGTGGGAAGGCAGAAAAAAACATTTTTAAAAAGAGAGAGGAGACCACGTAAACACAGGGCTGCACAAAAGGGAATCAGCACTTGAAGGAGCAGTTGTGTGTCAGTGCTGGTGTGTTGTGCCTTTGGGGAAACTTCTTGGAACACCAGAGTTTTCTCATACACAGTACTCTTTCAGTACTCCACTTAAATTATGCAATTTTTTTATTCAAACTAACTGCATTTGCAACATGCATTAGTAAATTGATATTTTTTTTTTTCATTATAGTAAGGAAATATTAACTAAGTTCTGTATCAACAATCACATTCTTTGTTAAGGTGAGTTGAATTCAGGCTCCTTAAGTGACGTGTTGAACCGGCAAGTGGAACAGCGCATACATTGCGTGACTGCAGTTCTTACATTTGGTTTACTACACGTAATTCTTTGCAGGGTAGAATCATGTACTAAAATTTTGAAGTCAGGGTTCTCATACTGTAGCCTTTAATTTTGTAAAAAAAAGTAATTTACTGCTGGAAATACAAGCACAAATTTCACTGCATGTTTCAAAATACCTTCGTTAGTGTAACTTCCTTTTAGCCTCAGATTTTTCTTCAATTTCACTTTCAGACATTCAAGTTTCATTAAATTTCTCACTTCTGACAATAGTGAGATTTCTTTAAAGTATTACATTGGTGTCTGAATTGTAAATATTAAGGATCGTTCCAGCTGGTGGAATGGAATGGATGTTGTACCTGCTCTGTCTTTGGAAACATTTGCTAAAGATGAGACCAGGAGGAGGAACTCCAGCTGCCCGTAGTTTCTGCTGACAGGTTAGCTTTAATTTCTGACTGTTACAGAAATCCCAGTAGAAACTGTCAGGAAGAGACGTTGCCTTTTCCCATCCCTACCTGCCACGTATTGAGGTGCACTTTCATGCAGACTTTCGTAGTTACCTTCCTACGCTCCCGCGCACTTCTTGCACGCCGGTTCTTCTGCTGCCAGTTTTGAATGGAGTTTCTTGTTGGCTGGTCTCAGCAGACTCTAGACTTCACGTGTGCAAGCATGCAGGAGAAGCTCGTCTGCATCTGAACCGTTTCATTTCTTATGCTTCCTCCTGCTTTGCACACCTCTGCCTTCACTCACGGTTCTGCTCGATAGCCTTTCTGCGGTTCAGCCTACCCATAGTTGTTTACTGCACTGCCATCCATGTCTCTGCAGCCTTCTCTTTGGCTTTACCTGTCAGACTCCTTCCTGCAATACCTTGTGGCATTTCTGTCGATGCTTTGCTGGATAAGCTCCGGGAATTGAGACATAAAAACACTTTATCTTCGGTATTTTCCGTTAAAAATTGGAAAAATCTGCGTTCTTCTCGAACTGCAAAATTTAGTGTTTAGCAAGTTTCTAAATTGCCTATTTAAAGCAGGGTGTATTTTCAAAAGGGAAATAATATGATAGGGCAAAAAAAATCTTTTTCATCTGAAAATTTTGAAGACCTACGACAGGCTTCGTGTATATTGCTTGAGGGATGGGAAGAGCACGAGCACAAAAGCCTTGTATCTCTAGAAAAGAAGTCTTGCAGTGATTCCCTGGTCAGACTGTATCCTAGTCGTCTTGTAGCTTGAGAATTGTGTCTCTTCACTCACCCTTTCTAACTGGTGGTATTAGAAGTCACTCTGATACCTAAATGAGCTGATAGTTACCACAGCTCCAGAGGGTTTACTGCTCAGAAGTGGCTGAGAACTTGGAAGTCTCTTTTGTTGTCTAGCCGGTAGCAGGACGTTGAACCATACTGGTCTCCAAGTTTCCAAGGTCAGTTGGATCTTCACCTGGGACACTCGTCAGCAGTTCAGCATTTCCTAGTTCATGCAGTCTTAGTTCGCAGTCCATCTCTGGGTGCGTCTGTGTTCATGTCCATGGCCTTTTTGTTACAAGGAAACCTAAAGATTTTTTGAGACCCTCAAGCAAACTCTTTGAAAAACACTTAAGCTATTTTAATATTATGTAGTATTTCTGCGACTGTTGTCAGCACCCCTTGCTACATGCATGGGGGAGGGGATATCACACAAGTTTGGCACTGCCCCAACCACTTCAAGAAAAGATAAGTAATAATAAATAATGTCATCAGCAGAACTATACTCCGTGGTCTGACTTGTTGGCATACTGAATGCTTTCATGTTTACTGTGCATCTGATAGGCACGAATGCCACCTTAGTGTTTACTGATGGCTTTGGGTGCCCCAGTGTTACTGGAATGAGGCAGGAAGCGGTTTTGGAGCACTGGCACGTTGGGTCTGTGGGTTTGAGAAGTGAGTGGGAAGGATGGATGGAAGGGTGGGAGAGGAAGAGCTCGGTGATGCTTCAGGTAGGTTTGGGAGCCAGAACTGAAGACCAGGGAAGTGAGGGAGGTACAATAAGGTCATAGTATAAAAAGCCAAAAGCTTAAAACTCCAAATCAATAGTCCCTATTATTTCTTTTTATTTGATTACTAGTTTGATTTATAAGCCGAAAAAAATGTAAAACTTTGGCTGTGAATGGGGCGTTTGAGTGGGCTCAGTGTCAGACTGCTCCTTCAATCATTACCCGTAGAAACGAGATTTTTATTATCTTGGTAATTCTCAAGGTAGTTTCTGTGACAAGCTTTAACAAACCGAGGTGTAATGAAACAAGCAGAGTGGGGAAGGTAAGTCACATGAAAAGCAAAATTACCTGTAGTCCCAAACTGTGGTGTTGGGTCAGTCTCAGCCTCCTTAGCAGAGCTGGTTAGCTTGGGCTTATTCTCTACTGACACAGATCCGTTTTCACAGGCGTGGTCACTGTAGATGCTTTGCTATTTCTGACCTAGTATCCAGCTGGACAGTGTTTGCTGCCGAAAGACCTCGGGGCTGCTCTCTGCTTGTACCCCAGAACTGTTTTAAAGTCCCTTTGGCAGTTTCTGTGCAGATCCCAAAGGCATTCCAGCTCACGCCGCTGTTGCGTGGCTGTCAGTCAGTGTGGTCTTGGCCTGCTCTATTGACAGAACTGATTTTTCTACTCTACAGCATTTATCTGCTGAGATATTGAATGCATTCTCAGGGTTATCTCATATTTTATATTTTAAATATATTTGCTCGCTTGGAACAGTTGTGTTTTTTCACGTTGTGTTGGCTAGTGTATAGGATTATGTTTTCTGTTTTGAGGTTGTCAGTGCTGCTGAAATAATAACGTGGAAAGCAAGGCACCTGTTTGAAAAGCCGGTTCAAGGCAGACTGATAAGCTCTAGAAACTGTGGAACTTTAAACTGTGGAAGAGTTTATTAGATCATATTGAGGTCATAGTTACGGTTTTGAAAGATGTGCATGGGAGCACTGTGAGGTCAAGAAGCAGCTATAGGTCATGGTTAATATTTGGGAAACTTTAGTGTGGTGGTGTTACTTACTCATAGGTGCTGTGGCTCTCATTTAGGCGAATGGTTGATCCTAGTAGGGGTTTGTGTGCTGCTTGTTGTAACCAAGTCATAATCTTCTAGCTCAAATCATAACAGTTCAGAGTTTTGTGCATGTTTTTTAAATGAGAGGTTCCAAGTTAGAACTTTGCTGTTGATCCAAGTAAACTGATCTGCATCAACGTTATCAGACTTGTCTGTGTAGGGAGCTGCCCACGTGGTTCCTATAATTCACGCTGCTGTGCTGAGAGAGTAGTTTTGTCCTGTCAGCCTTTAGCATACAGAATCACAGAATAGTAGGGGTTGGAAGGGACCTCTGTGGGTCACCCAGTCCAACCCCCTGCCGAAGCAGGGTCACCCAGAGCAGGCTGCACAGGACCTTGTCCAGGCGGGTCTTGAATATCTCCAGAGAAGGAGACTCCACAGCCTCCCTGGGCAGCCTGTTCCAGTGCTCCGTCACCCTCAGAGGGAAGAAGTTCTTCCTCGGGTTCAGCTGGAGCTTCCTCTGCTTCATTTTGTGCCCGTTGCCCCTTGTCCTGTCGCTGGGCACCACTGAAAAGAGTCTGGCCCCGTCCTCCTGACCCCCACCCTGCAGATATTTGTAAGCATTTCTAAGGTCCCCTCGCAGCCTTCTCTTCTCCAGGCTGAACAAGCCCAGCTCCCTCAGCCTCTCCTCGTAGGAGAGACGCTCCAGTCCCCTCCTCCTCCTCGCAGCCCTGCGCTGGACTCTCTCCAGTAGCTCCTCATCTTTCTTGAACTGGGGAGCCCAGAACTGGACACAGCACTAGTTAAAGCAATCCATAACACCGTGGGTTCTCCCCTGATAAAGGCGCTTAGTATCTTGTTGGGGGGGTTCTCCCAGGGCCATACAGAATACAGCGGTACAACTCCTCCTGTTCCACCTGTGCAGATGCAGAGAATCTTCTGAAAACACCTGGGGTTTGCCCCAGACAGCTCAGCAGCAGAGGTCCAAACGCCTGGATGCCCTCAGCAGACCCCCAGGTCAGCTCATGCTCGTTGTTACAGCTTGAAATGCTGCGGAAGGGGTTCATGGTCAAGTATAAAAACAATATGGAATTGAAAGAGGAGTGATAAAAACGATTACTTTTTAATCCCTGAATGCATGCAGTGGTTAAAGATGCCATAGTTATTGACGTGTTGAATCCGGTCGCCACGATACACCGTGCCACCGGCCGGCGTGAGAACCCAGCAGCCCAGGGTTTGAAGGTGAAAATTCGAGCGTAACGAAAAAGCTCAGCTTTCTGTACAAAATGCCTATACAGAATTCAGCCTGGAGCGTGTTCTCTCTGTAGCCAAGTTACCAAGCCCTTGAACTCTTACTTTTTAAGTGGGAAAATGTGATAGACTTCTAACGGTACAGCAGATCCGTTGTAATAAAAAGCATTTCATTAGCTTAAAATATCTTTGCGCGACGAATAGCAATTTAAATTTAATGAAACACTTAAACTTTATTGATGTGTGGATGAAATTATAATGTTGGACTCGTTCAGCAGTTGAAGTAATTCAAAATTATTAAAAGCCTTCACTTTGAACTGTGAAAAATCTTAAGCTTTCCAGTTATTGTGGGTCACTCCTGAGTCCAGATAGCTTCCAAATGTTAGTTTTGGACTTGAACAATTTTTAAGGATCTATTGTTCAGGTCGGGCAAAGACATTCTTCTTTTTCAATTCATGCCCTTTTCAATATGCTGTAGGGACTCAGTGAAACTTGGAAGTGAAAAACGATGAAATAGTAAAACTGGAAGCCAGGGCGAGTTCTCACCTTCACTCTAATGAACAGGATAAACGTGCAGTGTCACTGAATACTGTGTGTCTTGCAAAGATTTTTTTGATTTTTGTCTCATTTTTTCTTTTTCCTAACAGAGTAGAGGGCAGTAAGGTTTTTTTGTTTGTTTTAGTTTGGTTGTTGGTTTGGGGGCTGTTTTGGTTTGGGTTTGATTTTTTTTTTTTACTGCCGTAACATCTGTAAAAGCTGCTGTGGCCTGGTTCCAACTCACTGCTTATTTAAACAGACAGATAAATATAATTCTACATGAAATTCAGTTTGTGTCATTTTTTGCCATAAATTTAAGATGTACTCTTGTGAGTAATTGTTACCAATTTGCTGATCTACGTCACTTTGACTGCAGTCCATGGTACGGTTTTAAACTGGTACCGTGGTAGAAGTAAGGACTGGTTGAAAGTCAAAATGATGACTGCCTCCTCAAGGGCATCGCAAGTTACCAAGTCTGTGAAAAAAAAACCACATAGATTTTACCATGGAACTCAAATTTGAGAATTTGGTGCAATGAAGCAGAGCACAGCCTCCTACTGCATCTCCCAAAGCACCCACCGCATCTGTAGCCAAGGCCCCTTTCTTCGGCCAGTGCTTTCCCAGGAGTCGATACCTCCACTGTGCCTACAAAACACTGCCTGGGGTTTGCTTGTAAGCTGACACCCTGGCTTTGATGCTTTGGTTTGGTTGCCCATTTGCTGAATTTAGTTACTAAGGACAAATAAAAATTCCATGTATCCAACAACTGGTACACCAAGCAGTTTGGAAGAACGTACGTAAAGATGGGCAGGCAGTCGGGTGGTTTCTTTGGGTGGTGACTGGGCGCCTGCGGTTTCTGAGTGGAGAACGTTCACGGACCTTTGCAGAGTCAGGTTCCAAAAGTATTGGGGTTTTGTATTTCTGTGGTGCCTGCTTGTTACCATTGTGCTTCTCATGGAGTTCAACAGAAATAACAACTTTAAAAGAAAAAAAAAAGATTAATTGCGCTACCAAAACTGTACTGTAGAAGACAGGAAAATTGTGTCTCTTACTGTTGCCAGTAATCTTTTTGCTCAAAGCACGACTTTTAAAGCTTCTGACTTAAAAAAAAAATTAAAAAGTCCATATTCTACTTCCTTTTGCCATGTTTGCCTTTTCTTTGACTTACCAAAGTATATCTGTCCTAAGTCACTGTAGGAAATGCAGGACGTGTTTCACTGGTGAGCGAGGGGTGGTTTTGTTCAGTAGCTGGAAGGTGAGACAGATGCAGGACATAACAGGACACTGAAATTATTAGTGTCTGTACCGTTCGAAATACTTTCTTTGTGAAATTGGTCCCTTTTGGAGCAGTTGGCTTCAGTTTTCTCATTTGTTAGAATAATAATATTTGAGTGACAACTGAAGTAAATTCATAAACATAGTATATCTCTAAGCCCATTCTTCATTTATGAAATTGCTGTCATTTTGCATATGACAGGCTATTATTACAGCACCACTGACTTCAGGAATTACAAGAAGAACACAGAGTTTCCTAAGTGAGTCTGTGTTTTGAAAGGTTTTAATAATTTTAGGTTTTATAAAATCATGAAAGGACACCTTCAGGATGCCTTAAAAATGATGTGTTTGAAAGAAATAAATGAATATTCTTGCAGGCTATGCTTGGTTTGTGCTAATGAAAGGAAATACTGCTGGAGGTTTTTGGATTCAGCTCTTCTCAGTTTTGATAGAGATGTTGATTTTTAGTTTACCTTACAATTAAAGCAGTGACTTGCTTTTCCCACTGGATGGGTGGTTCTGTAGCGTTATGGTGCATACAGCTGCGCTGTTCTATCTGCAGAGCACATCTTTTTCAACTGACTCTTCATGCCACGACATCGGTCCCCCTGTATGGAGATACCCGGGGCAGTGTGAAGGGGTTAGTCTGGACAGGCAACTGGGCATTAACCTGCACCCCTGTAGAGCGAGAGACGGGTCTGGGGTGGGCGAGGGCCACCAAACAGGAGGAGATGTCCCACTCGGGCTTTTGGAAGCCTGGGTCAGAACTGTGAAGAGGTACAGTTGGTTGCTTTTTTCCTAAGCGGCTCACGGGTGAAGAATTTGGAAAATGCTTCCATGTTGCTGAACGACAGACAGGGTGAAGTACTGGGAACAACAGGAGTAGCAGGCTTCAGGAGAGCGTAGGTACTAGTTTTACAAGATGATGATACTCTTCGTACGTCCACCACCCACCAGCTGCTCTGTTCCACAGTTTGGTGAGGATCCACAGGATGGTGAGGGGACTGGAGCATCTCCCCTACGAGGAGAGGTTGAGGGAACTGGGTTTGTTCAGTCTGAAGAAGAGAAGGCTGCGAGGGGACCTTATAAATGCCTACAAATATCTGCAGGGTGGGTGTCAGGAGGATGGGGACAAGCTCTTTTCAGTGGTGCCCAGTGACAGGACAAGGGGCAATGGGCACAAACTGAGGCACAGGAAGTTCCGTCTGAACATGAGGAGGAACTTCTTCCCTCTGAGGGTGATGGAGCCCTGGCCCAGGCTGCCCAGGGAGGCTGTGGAGTCTCCTTCTCTGGAGATATTCAAGACCCGCCTGGACGGGGTCCTGTGCAGCCTGCTCTGGGTGACCCTGCTTTGGCAGGTGGGGTTGGACTGGGTGACCCACAGAGGTCCCTTCCAACCCCTACTATTCTGTGATTCTGTGATTCTGTGATTCCCTATTTTTCTTAAATCTGAAAAAACACCCCAAAGAGAGCTTTTAGGCAGAAGAGCAGTTTTTTTGGTCAGCGTGCTCTAACTTTTTCATGAGAAAACCACTGATGCAGATAGCTTGCTTTGAAGCTATGTCCAATATATATCAAATATATATACGAAGCAGCCTGTCCACTCTTATATGCAATATTGTGTCTGGCCTGTGTTTCTCTTGCTCACAGGCATTGGAAACTTCAGAATGTTCTGTGGCCAGAAACCAGCCGTTAAGTTATCCCTCTGCCAGATTTCTTGGATATACACAGAAGTATCCCAACCCTGCCTTAGAAACTGCTGAAATCGGTGGGACCTTACCAGGGACACGGGCTGTGTGGATTTTTCAGCCCCTTACAAGTTGGTTATTAACACTCTCTGCTTTATCAAAAGAAAATCCTTCAGCATTAGAATTGTTCTTGTAGTGGAAATCTAGTAACTTTTATACACAATGCTGTGACTGTTATATACTCAAAATTATGGGGCGCAGAAGGAGGGAATTTGTTAAAAAATTTCCTTGGGGAGAATGAAGCAGTGTTTGCTCGGGAAGCCATCCGACAGCTAATGGATTGCCGGGGGGAAAAGTTTGGGTAATATGGAGGTATCCTGAGATATATTCATTTTCATGTCAAGGAGGAGGGTTTGTTGTATCTAAGAATCTCTCACATACATTTCATTCTTCAGAACCTCTTTTTCCCACTCAGGAAGAACAAAGGTTTTGTTCTGGGTAGTAGGTCTTACGCTGTAGTTGGGTGACCGTCCTTTCTCGTAGTGCCATTTTTTTTTCATCTACTTCAAGCCAGCTACTTTAAACATCTGGCAGTTGTGATTATTTGATACTCTTGGATTTCCCCTGAAGTCAGAGAGATATAGCCACTTAAATTCAACCAAAAAAAGACTCCACAGCCCCAACACTGTTAAAGCTGAAGTAGAAACGGTAAGATTTTTGTTTTTTTAAAGTGTTGCTATATCTGTAGGGCGGCACATTGTTGGCTGCGAAGGGTTTGTGTTCTTACTGTGTCTCAAGGTCACCTTTATGGGTTCTAGCCACAGGTTGGTGGGACAACTGTGCGTGTAGAGCGCCGTTTAATGGCTGTAACTGTGCCGGCCAACGGTGTTAATATTTAAATGACAACAAGACAAGTTTCTGTGGGACGTGTATCTCAAGTACTGAGCTCAGCTAAGGGTCACTGATGCATTTGTCTACAGCTGGTGATTTGGGTGGGCTGATACCCATGTACGCTTAGATGAAGAGAAATGGATGGTTATAAGTGCCCAAGTAGGGTTTTTTTCACATTAGTGCATAGGCTTTTTGTTTGGTTGAGAGGGTTTTGATTATTTTTTTTTCTTTTGCCAATTAAATTTCTTGTTACTAGATTAATGGGTTGAAATTTGGCTTATTCTGCAGCACCCTACGAGGAGAGGTTGAGGGAACTGGGCTTGTTCAGCCTGAAGAAGAGAAGGCTGCGAGGGGACCTTATAAATGCTTACAAATATCTGCAGGGTGGGTGTCAGGAGGATGGGGCCAAGCTCTTTCCAGTGGTGCCCAGCGACAGGACAAGGGGCAATGGGCACAAACTGAGGCACAGGAAGTTCCGTCTCAACACGAGGAAGAACTTCTTCCCTCTGAGGGTGACGGAGCCCTGGCCCAGGCTGCCCAGGGAGGCTGTGGAGTCTCCTTCTCTGGAGATATTCCAGCCCCGCCTGGACGCGGTGCTGTGCAGCCTGCTCTGGGTGACCCTGCTTGGGCAGGGGGGTTGGACTGGGTGACCCACAGAGGTCCCTTCCAACCCCTACTATTCTGTGATTCTGTAATTTGAGGGTCTTTATGGTTCAATTGTCAGCGTGGTGTGCAGCATCCTTTCCTCGTGACCTTCAGGTCTGGGTTGGTAGAAGGCCCTTTACGCTTTGTTACTGTGTTTGATGGAGGAAATGAAAGTAAATCCATCTCGTTCAAAACTCTCTTGAGAAAATGCATACTTATCAAACTGGCCTTCAGCTGCCTGCACACCTTTGAAGTATTAGGTGCCAGCAAACATCTGTTCTTCCCGAGTGAAGCACTCCTGGGCTTCGCGTTTCCTGTTGTGGTCTTTGACCTTTACGGGTTTCAGTCCTTATCTTCTTAATAATGAAGCAGATTATATTCTGTCCCAAGAAGCAGGGTGTTTTCGTGTGTGTGGTAAGGATCAGAAAGCAGCAAGTATCTGGATTGCAGACGGCTTTGGCTGTCCCTCAGATCCTTCTGGAAGTTTGGATGGAGTAGTACGAAGTTCAGAACAGCCTCAGGAGCTTGTGCTTTTAGAACATCTTAGTTTGGGGTATGCGTAAGGGTACAGAACCATTATCATCCTCTTGGTGTTCTCCTCCTGTAGACTGAAGTTCATCCATAGACAAAGGTATTAATCATAGTATTGGCTGTCTTTACAACTCTTGCTAGTTCAAGCCATCTGAAACACAGAAACTTTCAGGTTCTTTGAACATCGTGACTTCATTTCTGTTGCTCGAATTAAAATAGTTCAAAACCTACAAGTAATGTAAGTCATGAAAGCCTTCGTGTTGAAGGATTTTGGAAAGTAGTTTTGTGGCTGCTTGTGTCAAGTGACACTTCAAGTGACATTCGCTGTGGTCCATCAACACAGCGTCGTGGCTGAAGATGAAGGCAAGGCAGCTGACGCAAAGATGGTAGCACCCTGGCCTTCACGTCTCGCAGTGTTTGGCGGGGCTGTGGCTCTCGGCAGTCGGGCTCTGCTGTCCCTTGCTTCAGGACTGTGCTTTCTGAAAGCACTTTCCTGCACAAATTACCAGTAATGTCTTAATTAAATGCTGAATATCGATAGCTATTTTTTAGGTCACTATTAGTCCTCACGATTTTTTTTTCCCTGATTCCTCAGGTGCTGTGTATTTATAATTACCATGAGCTATGCAGAGAAGAATTTCAAGGAAACATGAATCTGATTCGCAGTTTAATTAGTATGGAGCTAGTAAGAACAATAGAATTATCAAAACATTTTCAGTTTTACCAAGAAAGACCTGCTATTGAGCTATTTATAGCACGCTTGTATCTATTTTTGTCAGTAGTCTAAGGACTGACTTAGGACAAATGGGTTAAAAAACAGGAAATGTGGTTAAAGAAGTGGGTAATCTCTCCAGAGAGTTTCCAGTTTGCCTACACGTTCACATTTTCTTCTGAATGTGCTCTCAAAACAACAGTCAGTACCTTGAAATCCATCTCCGTTTAAAGGAGGGAATGTTTCCAGCAATAGCAGGAAGTGGCCTCGTGAAAAATTTTACGTTCTTGGTTAAATTCAAATGAGGTTCTGG
Source organism: Opisthocomus hoazin (assembly GCF_030867145.1). Lineage (NCBI taxonomy): Eukaryota > Metazoa > Chordata > Aves > Opisthocomiformes > Opisthocomidae > Opisthocomus > Opisthocomus hoazin. The sequence goes on from NC_134416.1 coordinate 107,753,713, forward strand.
AGCCACTGAGTGGGTTTTCCTCCTTTAGCAACACTGGAGCAGTTGTCAGACAGTTCGGTTGGTTCAGATGTATCGTATGGATCCATAAAAGTCTGAACATTGTAGTTGTGTCTCTGGTTCTAGACTGGTTTAAAATAATTACTTTCCTCCAGCTTTACCCTTTCTTTTAGAGGGGGTGGATTCATTTGTTAATATACTACGCACATCTTGTTTTAAATACATATAATCATGTTTGGAGACAGTAAAAATAGTGTTATTGATCAGACTGCATAAATCTTGCTGTGGAGTAAGGGATTTACTGAACATGGTGACGTCCATTTAATTCTCTGAAAGGTAGCGTCCGTATGTCTGTCTTGGGGCAAAGCAGAAGCAATAACTAAATGAAAACCATCCTTACTTATTTTTTTGGCAGCTACTAATTACTAGCTTTTTCTAAAATCAACTTGAAAATTATTTGTGAGTCAAAGCGAGGGGGGAATATAGTAAATAAATAAAGCAGCTTGTGTGGTGGTGAAGGTTATCACCTGGTGGAGTTCTTTTATTTTTAGAACTGCTGCCGGATGAAAGTGTTCTGCTCGTAGCATCCTACAAACAGTTTGCTAAAAATGTTTTCATCCGGGGCAAGTAACAAAGTGTGATAGCAAATCCATTTTTAGTAATTAGAAAGGAGCAAGCAGGCTTGTCTAGCTGCCTTAATTTAGAAAACGGGCCGCTGGTGGTACTGGTATCTGAAGCCGATTTCCTATCAGCCGCCTTTGAAGGGAGAAACCTGCGTGCTGTTGTAAGAGTAGAGGTGAGCTGCTTTATGTCCATGGGGAAATTCCAAGTCACATCTCTACTTTTTTTTAAACTTTTTTTCTGAGCCTCTGCGGGGTGTCAGGTTAGATGAGATCACTGTGTGGGTGGGGGTGAAATAGCACGACAGGCTCACGTAGCAGGGCTGCAGCTCACGAGAGGCTCATGCCTGCAGACAGGTTAGGGTTCTGTCTCTTCCACGAGTAGCTAGCTTTTACAGTTATTTTCCAGAAACAATAATTCAGGGCATTTTCTAATGAGGCAAATACAGTTTGTTGTTCTGGAAATATACAAAGTTTATGTTCATAATGGAATTTTAATTATTTCAGTCAATTCCAGTGTTTGAATTAAACAGACTGTCAGCTGCATTAAATTTTCCCTGATTATAAATGTTAGATTTCTAAATAGTTTTGGGAGACAGCACCAATTTTCCCTGATTATAAATGTTAGATTTCTAAATAGTTTTGGGAGACAGCACCAATTTTCCCTGATTATAAATGTTAGATTTCTAAATAGTTTTGGGAGACAGCACCTTGATTTAAATGCATTTCATGTAGCCTCAGGTGTGCTCTTGGTGCTCGTGAGTAGCAGATGCCACCCTCTTCTTTCATGTCATCTGGGGAGCTTAATTCTAGATCTGAATTACTTGTATTTTTTTTTTTTTTTAATCCAGTTTAAGTGCTCTGGAAGAGTCAATAAACTGATATATTGCAATAGCTTGACAATACCAACATAATGTAAAACATTTTTTACTGTACATACTGCATAGCCTGAGTGTCTGAAATAGTTTACATGTCAGGTATATTATAGGTCGTGTTTATTTGGAATGCTGCATACTAAAAATAAAAATATTTTGGTGTTCATTGTAATTTTCTCTTCTAGTCACTTCAGCGCTGCCTCTTGTTCATTTCTTGGGATAAGGTGGTTGATAGAGCTTCATCGTGCTCCGAGAGGTGTCGGGGAGTCATCTGAAAGCATGGGAAGCCTAGAGCTATTCTGTAAATCTGTTAAATTGAAATTTAACCAGGGCACGTCTGCACAGCTTTTTCTTTTTAATTCTTCTAGCAAGTTCTGCATGCAGACAGCGCTGACTGCTCCGCTGACCTGCAGCGACCTCAGACAGCGTTTCGCTTCTTAGTGCCTCTTCCCCCTCCCACCCGTTCTGCCTTACCTGTTTGTATTTTTAGTTTTCAAAAGGAGATTACTTGATTTTAGTCGGAAGTTACGGGTTAGGTTAGACCTAAAAGTGAAATTCTGTGGTATGTGTCGGGCAGCTGGGCTCCTCGGGAGGCATCCATCTAACGCTAGAATAATTGTAGTTAAAAGCAGCTCTCAAATATTGCTGTTGCTTCAGCTGTGATACAGCCAGAACCTGGAGGAAATTTAACAGTTAACACCAGACTGTTTAACGAAGTTGCATGGCTTTGTGGACACCATTCATTAGTTTCTTTTTTAATGTGCACTGCGCAGCACTGATTAACGACTCGCAGTAGATGTGTGTGGTTTTTTTCCAGCAGTTTCATATAGCAGATTAAAAGCTCAGAGAAGAGCAGCAAGAGCTTAACTGACATACAGTTTAAAACACTCTGTGTGTGACTCGCTGTAAAGTTTGGCACTATGGGTCTGAAACTTGGAGATGAACATTTCCAGCATCGATTCCGTTAAATCTGGCAAGAGCTTGTAATGTAATTGTGAAGAATATATACCAAATAATTTTAAAAGCAGGTGCCTGCCTTAGAACAGTGCAGCTGAGATCATATTTTTTTTCCATTCATCCTCCTTTAAGGGTTGTTATTTCTAAATTCTCTATCAGTATAAGCAAATGAAATGTCCAGGAACAGTCAAGTATCGGTGCTGTGCAGCTAGGTATGAAAAATATTAATCTCTTTGGATCACCAAATTCTGTTTGTTGTTATTTTTTAGGAAAGTTTTGATTAAAAAAAAATAATCGGGCAACAAAAAGGCTTCAGATTGATTGACTGTTACTGGCTTAACTCGCCAAACAGAACAATAAATTGTAAAAATATTGCATACAGTTGGATGGGTTTGAAATTTGAAATTTCAGGCTCCCAGGCATCAAATTTCTGAGCTCTACCAAGTCATGCTCAAGCCTCGAGGCCAACAAATTTAGTGCTGTCTTTTCAGAAGCGCTAAGAAACATCGCTAGCACCAGCAGCAGTCGCTTGCCCATGCGAGTGCTGGCCTCCTACAGAGGCCAGAATGTTCCCCGTTGGTTCCTAAGTCGGTGGCTCTGTGCCTGCCCGAGACTCATTGCTGTTTCGGTCCCTCGGAGCTTAGGTTTCTGTCCTGGGTTTGGCAAACCAAGACAGTTTCCAATAAGCCAGTCAACTCAGTCTTGAAACGGGACTGGGAGCTTGGTCGACGTACAAAGAACCTTTCTGTCCTCTTTGGTGGATCCTTCTCTTTCTTTGCTTTCCAAAAACCAGCCAGAATTGAGTGACAAACTGTAGAACTTCCTGCAGATGGCTGTTCTAACGCCTCTGCAGAAGAGCAGCAGCTTTTAACGTTCCTGCCTGATCTTTATTTCGCTGTGGATTGCCCTCAGGACTCTCTTTTCACCCTTCATAGCCTCTCCTCCTCACGTCTGCTGTGGTTTACTGCCGATGAGCAGAGGTACCTGCTGACACCACGTGCTTTATTTCTAAACAGTTGTGTGCTTTTTTCCTCCTCTCCTCTTTGCACACCAGGCAAGCTTGCTCAGCAAGAGGCAGCAGCAAGATTAGCTCCCCAGCTGTCCATCTCAGATGGGGTTCCCAGCTCACAGGAGTTAAAGTACGTTGAACCCAAGCTGCCTGGGTTAAGACTTCCCGTGTGTTTCAGCTGTCCTCGCTGAACTTCATGCTGTGGACTCTTGAACCTGCAGAAGGTATAAAAATGTTGGATGCTCATATCCTCTCTCCCCCTCGAGTTACTCTGGAATGGCTGGGAACATTTGAAGACTGATGTTGGCTGCTGGCACAGAAGCAGCATCCTGAGGAGTTCAGTTTTACCGTGTGTGCAGCTTTTGCTCTCTCGGTGCGTGCAAGTTTTTGTAGCTTTGTGTCTTAAAATTACACATATGGTAGGGCAGTTCCAGCTCTCGCATGCTCATTCAGTCACTTTGGAGGTTTCGTAGTAGAACGCTGTCATCTGAGTACTCGGGGGAAACATAGCTCTGAGAACTACATGTGGGACAACTGGTCGCACTACGCCGTCTGAAGATCTCCTGAACGACTCCCGCGTTGGCAAGCTGCAAGTTTAGTTTCTGTTGCTCCTCAGAACCACACATCTTTTTCCCTTCTGCTTTTCCCATAGTTTCACACAGTCGTCCTTGCTACAGCTTTATGGTGTTGTGAAAATTGCGTGTTGGTTTAGACTTTACGACATACTTCATTTGTAAAAAAAAAGTATTAATAGGTGATGTAAACTGGAGATTAAATTTAACGGATAATCTTGGTAGATGTTTCACCAGTAAAAAGTACAGTGGAGGGCCCAGAACTGGAAGGTGCCATTCTAAAGTTTGTCAGCCGTTGTGACAGTTGATGGATGAAACCATCCTTCATTTTTATGTCTGAAGTCTTCCCATCCATTTTTCTGTAGAGCAGCACCGGGGCTTTGTTAGTGGCAGCCAGCGCTCCGGCAAGTCGAGGCTTCGCTGTTAGGAACAGAGTGGGAGTGGAAGCCACTTTTGCTGTAACAGAATAATAACATTTTCCCGAGAGAAATTGCAAGGGCTTGTTGAGGCTTTCTTTAACACGTTTCTGTCAGAAGCTATGGAAAGGCATTGTGTTTGTGCGTCGGTATGCTAAATAAGAGGTGTTTTAGACTGAAGAATGTTATGTTTCACTTGATTAGCCTAATAGTCGCAACCTACAGTTACATGGTGCGTTAGCTTTCAGTGCTGCATAATAGGGCTGGCAGCGTGGCCTCCCAAAAACTGTAACTGCGTGGGCTGCTGAAGAGTCCTAGAGAAAGCTGCACAAAAATTCTGTTCTAGACAGAATTTTTTCATTTTGAAGTGAATTTCACAACAAATTCACAGTTGGATGCCGCTGCTTGTATTTCCAGTGAATCATACTCCAGAAAAGTAATACTTGGCTTCAACAAAGCCTACCACAAACAGAGCAGTCATATAAATCAGAAATTGGATATTTTTTAATTGTTATTTTTCAAAATATGGTATAGTTATTAACTATGCCTGCAGGTCCTGACATTCAGATATGTTTGGCTTTGTCTCCACATGCAGAAATGAAAATCACAAGTAAGAAAAAAAAGAAGGGCTGGGGGGAAATACCCTTTTTACTTCTGCTCTGTTCATGATAGGAAGCTGCCTCCGCGGCAGCAATGGTTGTCACAACACTGCATAGGTAACAGCATAGTGAGAGCAAGCCTGTTACACAGTTACTTTTCATTTCCAGCCCAAGTTGAGGGGTGGTCAATTCATTTATACCTTGCTTTCTTGTGCCAGTGTTGTTCTTCAGCTTAGCCCGTTCTCCCTTCTCTCCCCGTCTGCTTCCACTGCCTGGTGCTTTGGAGCACAGTTGCGTCTTCTTTCCATCTTGGGTTTGTTTAGCTTGCCAAGACAAGGTCTTGTAGGGTATTACAGAATCACAGAATAGTAGGGGTTGGAAGGGACCTCTGTGGGTCATCTAGTCAAACCCCCCTGCCGAAGCAGGGTCACCCACAGCAGGCTGCACAGGACCTTGTCCAGGCGGGGCTGGAATATCTCCAGAGAAGGAGACTCCACAGCCTCCCTGGGCAGCCTGGGCCAGGGCTCCGGCACCCTCAGAGGGAAGAAGTTCTTCCTCATGTTCAGCTGGAGCTTCCTCTGCTTCAGTTTGTGCCCATTGCCCCTTGTCCTGTCGCTGGGCACCACTGAAAAGAGCTTGGCCCCATCCTCCTGACCCCCACCCTGCAGATATTTGTAAGCATTTCTAAGGTCCCCTCTCAGCCTTCTCTTCTCCAGGCTGAACAAGCCCAGCTCCCTCAGCCTCTCCTCGTAGGGGAGATGCTCCAGTCCCCTCATCATCCTCGTAGCCCTCCGCTGGACTCTCTCCAGTAGCTCCTCATCTTTCTTGAACTGGGGAGCCCAGAACTGGACACAGTATTAGATGCTGCAGTTAAGGCAACTACAGTTTCATATACATGGACTGTCTCTAAACTGCGTAGCTTTGCACAGTTTGTGCTGAATTATCTGATCTTAAATTGCAAAACCTGTCTAAGAAACTGAGGAGATACTTGATCTTGTGCCCTGATCCTGCAGTCACAGCAGGACTGGACCTGCTGTGAAAGGGCAGGAACCCCTAATTAGTGCGACTGGGTTTGCAACAAATAATGTCCTTTAAGCTCTCAGCTCACCTGTTTGTCCTTGTATGTGGAACAAGGATGCAAGATAAAATATGTCTGCGTATGCCCTTTCGCTGACGTTGAAGTCAGCAGTTGTGCCTTACAGCTGGGATGGGCCAGCAGCATCCAGTGCTAAGCTGCTGTGACTTCATCTTTGCTGTAGGTTCCATCTCAGTGCCATTTGGTCGATGCATTCTGAAATCTTCTGTTACAAAATCTTCATTTATGTCTCAGTCTTAGCTGTGCCCCACCAGACAGTGGTATTTCACACGTGGCGCTGATGTTGCTGACGTGAGGATTTCGTGCTTGGAGGAATGAATGGTACCTGGTGATGGAATCGCAGTGACTGACTCTTGAAGACCTGTGTTGTGGAAGGTTTCCACAGACACAGTCCATAGGCAACTTTTACTGGCACAGTCCAAAGTTCTTTAATTTGGGTGCTCTCAGAACCAGCAGCTCCTGTCCTGAGCCAAATCGCATGACAAGAGGCAGGCTGAGGTGGGGTGGGTGGGAAAGGAGGATTCTTCTTTAGAACCACACCGCCCTCTTACACAGCCCACCTGCTTCAGCCTCTGTACAGTCCAGCTTTTCGCTTGCCTCCGTGATAGCCCTTCTGGGCAGCTCAGCCAGCTGGTCCTCCCTGCAGGACACGCGCCTGCCCGCTCCGTTGGACACAGCAGCCCACGCTCTCCCCGTCTCCCTACGGCTCCCCAGCTGTACCGGGGTTCGGGCGAGATGCTTTGCTGGAGCACGGTCAGCTGGGGCAAGGAAACACTGCCGAGTTCACGAGTGAAATCTTGGAGAGTAACATGAACATGTGGCAGTGCTCAGGTACCCACAGAGAAGGGGGATGGTCAAAGCCTCCATCTCCTGCAGCGTTTGTGCAAAAGTAAAAACGCGTGGTTTCCACATGAGAGATCCTGCTGGCACCACGGGAGGCAGCCAGCAGCCGAGCACCGCATCGGTTTGCAGACAGAAATGGACACTTTGCACCCTGAGGCTAAGGGCAGAGCAGCTCCCGAGTTCGCCCGGTGCCGGTGGGTGTGGTTTGCGTACCGCCATGCGGTGCCTGGCCACCTCGCGTCGGCTGCTGGGACGCGGTACAAACTTTGTCCTCCACAATGTGAAGCCTGCGAGGGATTTAAGCTGGGGCAGAGCGAAGCAGGAGGAGGAAAACAGCAGAAGAGGAAAAAGGAAGGGGGTGTTGCATTTCCACATATAACCTGTGATCTTTTGGTGTGGTTCAAGTACTGGTGTGTAGCATTCTTGCTTTGTTTTGCAGGTTACGGGAGGAGAAAAAAAAGTCAGTTTCATAAAAGTTCTGGTATTGCTTTATTCCTCCCTCCCTCCCTTCCTTGTTGCAAAAAAATCACTAAGATAACAAGAAATTATAAGCTTTCAACCTAGCGTACTGTGCTGTTTGACTTGTTGGTTTAGTTTAAATGGAAAGAGTGACTGAGATTTTTCAAGGAAAACAATAAAGACAGCAAGAAAGGGCCTTAGAGATGTTTTGGAATGTGTGGGGAAAGGTTTGTGTTTTTCTTTACCTTTTTCAGCTATTTGCATCTCTTCCAGAGTGAAAACAGAACATTGCTTCTAAAAAGATCTGAATTCTTTTGTATGTTCAGAAACCAAACCGCTTTAGTGAGAGCCGTGAAGTCTTTGAAGCTTGCCTCTTCGCTCTGAACTTCGAGAACAGGGACTGTGCTGGTACCCGGGCCTGGGCGCACGCTGGGACGAGAGTCGCTGCTCGGCATCTCCCGCTGGGCTGTCCCCCAGGCACCCTCGCAGCAGAGCCCTGACGCCCTCCGGGGAGCACCCCCTGCTCCAGGCGCCAGGCTGCAGCGCGTTGCGCTGTGTGGGCACGGGCAATCACAGGATCCTAGAAAGTTTTGGGTCGGAAGGGACCCCCGGAGGTCATCTAGTCCAACCCCCCAGGGACACCGCTAACGAGATCAGGGTGCTCAGAGCCCTGTCCAACCTGGTCTGGAATGTTTCCAGGGATGGGGCCTCCACCACCTCTCTGGGCAACCCGTTCCAGTGTTTCACCACCCTCACTGTAAAGAATTTCTTCCTTCTATCCAGCCCAAACCTACCCTGTTTTAGTTTAAAACCATCACCCCTCGTCCTGTCACTGCTGTCTCTGCTAAACAGATTGTCCCCATCTTTCCTATCACAGAATCACAGAATAGTAGGGGTTGGCAGGGACCTCTGTGGGTCACCCAGTCCAACCCCCTGCCCAAGCAGGGTCACCCAGAGCAGGCTGCACAGGACCTTGTCCAGGTGGGTCTGGAATATCTCCAGAGAAGGAGACCCCACAGCCTCCCTGGGCAGCCTGTTCCAGGGCTCCGTCACCCTCAGAGGGAAGAAGTTCTTCCTCATGTTCAGCTGGAACTTCCTGTGCCTCAGTTTGTGCCCATTGCCCCTTGTCCTGTCGCTGGGCACCACTGAAAAGAGCTTGGCCCCATCCTCCTGACACCCACCCTGCAGATATTTATAAGCATTTCTAAGGTCCCCTCGCAGCCTTCTCTTCTTCAGTCTGAACAAGCCCAGCTCCCTCAACCTCTCCTCGTAGGGGAGATGTTCCAGTCCCCTCCTCATCCTCGTAGCCCTCCGCTGGACTCTCTCCAGTAGCTCCTCATCTTTCTTGAACTGGGGAGCCCAGAACTGGACACAGGACTGCAGATGGGGCCTCACCAGGGCAGTGTAGAGGGGAAGGAGAACCTCCCTCGTCCTGCTGCCCACACTCTTCTTGATGCACCCCAGGATCCCATTGGCTCCCTTTAAGCACTGAAAGGCTGCAATCAGGTCTCCCCGCAGCCTTCTCCTCTCCAGGCTGAACAAGCCCAACTCTCTCAGCCTGTCCTCACAGCAGAGGTGCTCCAGCCCTCGGATCATTTTTGTAGCCCTCCTCTGGCCCCAATCCAACAGCTCCATGTCCTTCCAGTGGAAGTGTTCGTACCTCAGGCGAGGGGGCTCCTCGCAGCCTTTCATCCTACTCTTGTCAAGTGCTTCAAGTTGCACTTGCTTTTATTCGTGCTAAAGTGACTGAAATCACAAGTTGGGGTCATGTGGGTCGTAACCCTCTCATTACTTTGTGTTGCACTTCCAATTTATGCGTCCTTTAACGAGTTAAATGCTTTCTAATTTGCCTTTGCCCACAGAGCGAAGTGCCCAGAAAAGCAAATGGGACAGTTTTCGATTTTTGCCTATTTTAGATCTTAATGAGAGTCCAGGTTTAGGAAGTTACTCCAGAATGACAGCAGCAGAGGGGACTAAGAGGCTGTCCGAACTGAAGCATACCCTGCGGAATGTCCTTCTGGTTAGAAGCTCCTTTTCAGTAGAAATCGGCAAGCTTGGTAAATAAAATGCTTATTTGCCTTCTCCACCCTCCCCAGGAGGAGATTTCTGTGAAGGCATGACAGCTCCTATAAACTGCTGTGAATAAGATCTTCTGAACTGCTTGAGAGAAACAAGAGTCCTTGCTGTTTCTGTCTGTAATAGGAATTTACAGTCAGAGAAGCTGAGAAAGTAGGGAGATCTTGAAGTCTGTTGTACAAACAAAACCCCTTCTCTTCTGTGCTTCTTCCTGAGCTGTCGTGCGTGTTCTGTGCCGTGGCCTGTGTGTTCTAGCAAGACATCCAGAATTTATTTTTGAATAATGCTAGGTTTTTATTAAATTGCAAAGTTGGTGAACTCGGATTGCTAGAGAAGAAGAATACCGAAACAGGAACCTGCTGGCTTTTTTAACCTTTTGCTGTAAGGAAATGTGCCTTTCTCCATTTGATTTGAAAAAGGAAATAGACTGGCGGTGCGGCTATGGAACTTTCTCTTTCTGCCTCTGATTGCACAAGTGCTAGTGAAAGAACGAAAAGAAAAAGTACAGCATTGAACAGCAGAATGTTACGGCTTTGCTGAGCCAACAGAATGAAAGTAATCAATTATCCTGTTTGCTTTGTTTCAGGTGTCAGGAACTATTTGAAAGAAGCGTTAGTGAATATCATTGCTGTGCACGCAGAGGTGAGAAGAGCTTCACGCTGTTCATGCTTCCATTCACACGAATCATTTCAGTGTGTTCTGCGTGGTGAATCCTGGCTTTCATCCCCCCTGCAAACTGTGCCTCGGTGGAAGTGCTTTGGGTTCGGCTTAGCCAACCAAGGTGCAGCTGCCAGCTTTTCTAAAGGCAGAAGAAGATGAGCAGTTCCTGTTTATCCTCAGTAGCACTCCATTACGCCTTTTTGTTTCCGCTGTCTGGTGAAGAGGAAAGCCAAAGTCTGAAGCTCAATTCTTCCCTTTTCATGCAGATTTAATATATAGATAGAGAGATACAGATAGATATGATGCTCACTTTCTCTGCTTAACTTTATTTTCCACAACATACAAAAACAAGCTTGTGCTTCGCTTTGGAAGAAATGTGCAGCATACACCACTCGGAGTGGAAAAGCAATATATGTCATTCTTGTACAGAGGATAAAAAGTGGAAACCTAAAACCAGAAAGTTTTATAGTCTCTGTACAGCACAAATCGTCTTTAGAATACTTAGGTAGATAATGGCTTATGATAGGGAGTGCGTATTAAAATTAAAAGATTATTAAAATTATATGCTTTCAGAGCTGCAGTTATTTGGCCTTTTGTGATAATATGCAGGAATTTTCTATAGTCCTTCAAATTACAGCTTCCATTCTACTTACTCCTTCCTCCTATTCATCAAGAGTGTTACCAGATTGCTGGTGCTCCTGCTACAAGTAGTGGTAGTAACATCACTCTTACCTTTCAGAATACCACAGGCATAGCTGCTCTGCCTTTTCAATCTACTTAAGATCTGATGAGATGCACTTGAGGTTTTTGTTTCTTTTATTCCTCCTTGTTACAAGGATTCATATACATTAAAATATTTTCAGAAACTTTAAACATCACTTGCAATTTTTTTTTTTTTTCGGTTTTAGTATTTACTTACAGCAGTTTTCCCAGACGCGTTGCTGATTTTACCAAACGCTTCCAAATAAGCAGCACCAAAAACATACACCAACGTGACATTAATTTTTAATGTTGTTTGTCAGTGGCCTGGGAATTAATACAAATGAAAATGAGAGGTTTTGCTTTAAAAAATTCAGAAGCCTTTGTGACTGAGCTAATCCTGTAACCATGCCTACTCGTGACAACGCTGCGGCAGGAAGGTGCACGGCCTTGCTGACTGCGTGGAGACCGATACCGATTTTGGCCCAAATAGCGTTGCCTCACAAATTTCTAGATGTGAAATATTACAGAAATACGAAAAAGCGTGTCAAGATGAAACTCCCATTTCCAGCGTTTTCTGGTGACGTTCTGTAAGCTGGGTCAGATTTCGGTGCAGTTAGCAAGGCTGCGAGTTTCTGTCGTTTGAAACAGCAAAAAACGAGCCATCAGCTGAACAGCGAGCATGGACTGAAGTGGGAAGAAAATTGTTTCTCTGCCTTTGAATTCGAATTTAACTGAAATCAAAATAAGGGCTTCGGATTGCAAATTTGTGATGATTCACCGTTGCTGAGAATTTTTTTTCCTGGATTCTGTAGAGTAACTTCAAGAGTGCTTGCTGTGGGCACGAGCGTTCTCTTCTCAGTAGCAGATTTTGAGGTGTGTTCCTGGTATGTTTGCATTGCATTGCTCAGCAATATTTGCTGCTGAATAAGATGACCCTTTCCCAGGTCGCTACTGGTTTATGGCTGGGGTTTTTTTGTTTTCCTTACCGTACAGCTAAGCATGGCACTTAGGTTTTGTGCAGCTGAGAAAAGCTGTGTTTGTGAGTTGTCAGTGATCCCAGCTGATGGCTGACGTAGATGGGGTGGGGGTGCTTGGCCTATCGTGCAGGAACGGTCAGTTTTATGGGGTCCCTGACACAGAATTCAGTGCTTCAATCACTGAAAACTGTGTAGGAATCTTACATTCTTCCTTCCCCCCCCCCGTTAATTTACTTTTTCACATGTGTATGAATATCTGCTGTCAGTTACTACATTTCCTTGTCAGACATGAGATCTGAACTTCACATAAAGCAAAGGTATTTTAGCAAAAGACCATTAATTCTTACTTTTTTTAGATAATTTTAAAGCAGAAATGGGGGAGGAGGGGGGCAAGTGTTTAAAAACTCTGTGCAGTTCATTTTTCTCCATGCACCACTCTAATCACATTATCTTCAGTTCCTTGTGTCGTCTTCTCCCCCAGCCCTCTGCAGTTTTAGTGCAGTTTTATCATCATCTTTAGGTCTTGACACACGTTTGGTCTGTCTAACCTAGAATCTCAGTTCCTCCTATATTTCATCCTCTTGGCCTGCATTTTCCCCAATTCTGTGAAGAAAAATCATATCTTTTTTTTTTTTTTTTTTAATTCACCAACAACTTCTCGCTTCCTTAAAGCTCCCTTTAAGGAAGGTTGGTTTCCTCCTGCTTTCCTTCAGGTGTAGATCTGATGGTTAATTTTGTGTTGCTGTTGTGTTACAGTTGCTATTCTGAACCTCAGATGGAGGATCCAAGTACCACTTTAAAAAGTTGTGCAAAGCAGCAGTTAAAAAGATGGTCTTGATGAGTGGAAAAAACAGTAAGGTGTAATGTTTGTACCAGGGAACTAATGAATGTAACGTGAAAACCCGTTACACCGCCGTACTCTCAGGCCCTTTCAAAGGCTTCTCTCTGCCACAGAGCTTAAAGACCCTAGCCAGTTGACACTGGTCAAATATAAAGAATTTTAGAAGAAATAGCAAAATACGTGGGTAAAAAGTAGCTGCATATGTAACCGAATCAGTCCCACAGCCCGGAATTAAAGGTGCTCTCTACGAAGCAGAAAGCCACCTGACTGCCTGCGTCCGTCAGCCCGGAGCACAGATCTTGAAGTCTGGCTGCTGCTGGGCACTGCAGGAAAGCTGTCATTGTCACACATCATGCAGCTAACGTCGCTGTTAACAGAGGCGATCGCTCAAAGCGCAGGGCAAGCATCAAAAGAAATCCTTCATCTTCCAGCTGCTTTGAAATTTCATCCATTGATAAAAACAAAGTGGTCCTTTCACTCAAAGAGTTTGATGCTTTTTACTGAAATGTTTCTGTAGAAAATGTTTCTGTTGATATAGGTATTGTGCTCATGGTTATTCTTTCATAAAAACCAGGTGTTCACCATTTCCAAAGACTTGGTTCCTCGGGTCATGTCAAGGGTTGTAGAAGCAGTCTCTGAAGAGCTGAGTCGACTGATGCAGTGTGTTTCGTCCTTCAGCAGAAACGGAGCTTTACAGGTACCCGAGTACTCGGTGCTGTCAAACATCTGAATCCAGAGAGCTGAGGATGACAGGGAGAGGTATCAGCTGCGGATTTGTTGGATTTGTTGTAGTAGTGAAAACAAGGAAATAAGAAGGATTAGTATAACCTATTTCTGATTGATGGATCAATACGCTTTGGGATACTGGTTCTTGGGTTGGATTATATTTGTGTTGTCTTTGCCTCCAAGTGGATAAAATGTTCCCTGTATTCTATGAGATAAAAAGCATCCTCATGGTATCTGTGTGAAATATCCTTAAATACTGCCTTTGGCCTGTCATCAAAAAACTGTTTTAAAAGAGAAAACAATTTAGTGGTATTTTGAGATTTTAAAATCTTAAAAATAGGATGCGGTAGGTTCTTGCAAGTCTTTGCAAAACGAGTCACTTGTCTGTTGCACCATTTCGACGTTAGCCCGTTGCTGCAGCGTGGGTAGAACAGATGCTCTGACACCGCCGTCCTCATTTATGGCTGGGCTGGTGGTTGTACGTGCTATTGGGCGGGTTTTGAAGGATTCTAAGAAAAATTCCTTTTTAAAAAAAATCCCTTTGAGTTAGTGATTGCTATGGCTGTAACAGGCAAGAATAGCAAACTCCCAATTTCCATTACACATGACAGCATTCTTGCATTATGATGGGAAAAAAATTACCCAGTTGCAAGCCTTATTTTCCAATTGCTGGTACTAATTGCATTGGGCAGAGAATTAATGGAGGAAGATCGCAGCCAAATAAGATTGATTTATTTAAAACTATAAATAAATTGCCTATTTAAAACCAAATCACTGACTAGCAGCAAAGCTACCTGTGTATCATTTTGTTTGACCAGACAACCCACTGTGTGAACTTGCTGCCCAAACCCGTAATCGAAAGGGTTTTCTCTCCCTTCTGTAAATTTGTCACTCGTGGTCATTTTCTGTTCCTCTGAACGGAGAAAATCCTACCTGGCAGACAGCAGCAGCGTGAGAGGGATCTGAGCCTGGTCAGGCTGATCAAAAAACACCCATTATCCAAGAGAAGCCTGAATCTGTATTGCCACATCCCGTGATTCGGAGTTTTGCAGGGTTTGCCCTTCCACCGTGTTTACCTAGGCTGAGGTACCTGAGAATGTGACGCTTCCCCATGGTCCTGCTACCTCCTAAAATGTAGGAAAGACTCCAGACTCTTGTCTGTAGGACTTCAGAAAGTCCAAACCTGTTCACCTTGGAGCACCATACAAAAAGAGGTGCAGCATTCTGTGGAGAGTATAAAATTGGTGGGTGGCTATGTCATATTTTGTGCCAGAAAGTTCTGGCACTAAAAAAGCATAAATCTCAGCTGGCTTTCTACCTAGGGGAGAGATGAGGGGAAGACCTAAAAGCCAAAGCCTTTCATTAGAGCTGGAATTAGATGTCTGTGTTGCGTTACAAAAAGTTTTGTTTTGGAAGGTTAACGTCACATTAGTTGGGTCTAAATGTAGATCAATTTCTATAGCAGGTAACTGGATTAAATTTTATCTTTATGATGAACAAGAATGGAATTTGGATGAAGTTCTCTTTACATTTTTACATGAAAAGACTTAAGTATTTATTCACATGCAGTATGTTTCTATTTCATGTAAAACTTGTGATGATAGTGATTGCTCTTCAAAGGCTAAAGGAAGATCTATGAAATGTGTTTAACCTTTGAGTTCGTTCTCCACCATAGTTCGCCGAGGTGAAAATCAACACCTAGACCCAGGACAGTGCAGGAGTAAAATCCTCAGGCTTGTGTGCCCACCAGGTGACAGACAAGGAGCAGAGCACAACCATTCTACTTCCTCATCTGATGGGGGGAAAAAAAATAAATTCAACAGGAAAGCCAAGAATAAAATGTGTATTGACAGATTTTTGCGCTGTTTTGTTTCCTTCCTCCCCAGCCAAGCCATGCTGTGAGAAGTTAAGCTCACTGTATGTAATTTAAAAAAAAAACACACTCACCCCAGGCAAATTAAGGTAGTGTCCTTTCTATCACAGTACAGAAGAGAGAGAACAGAACTGAAGATTTGTTACTGTTACTGAGAGACAAACCAATGTTTTTAGGCTGCTGCGTAGTGACCGTGCAAACAGGTTGACTTGAACCAAAAGTCTGAAATTGTTCCTTTGGGCAGTCTCCTGCCACAGCAGCGTGGCAACCAGAAACACAGGAAACAAACTGTTCGAAGGCAGGGCTGCTGGCAGCCTCTCGGAAGGATGCAGCGTGGGGATGCTGGTGTTCACCTGGTGAGAGGACGTTGGGTCCTTGTTTCAATGTCTGTGTTTCTGTCTTCAGGCAAGGCTCGAAATCTGTGCGTTGAGAGATGCTGTGGCCATATACCTGACACCTGAAAGCAAGTAAGATGTGCTCCAATGTCTGGTTTTTCAGTGTAATGGAATCCTTAGTAAACATGCAAAAACACATAATGTAAATTAAGGATTAAGAAATTTTGCTTCAAATAGAAAATGTGATATTACTGTGTAAATATACAAAAAAAAAAAATTATTAGCAAGGTTTTATCACTTGAAAAAAAATGATTACGTTTTTTGTTTTGTACTTGAATTTTTAGGCATAAACTAGTATTTTCCACTCAAAAAAAGTAAAACTTCTTAACAGCAGTACAGCTGCTGAGGAGAATGGTGCTAAAACAAGAGAAAAGTAGAAGTTGCTGTGTTTTACTCAGTTTTCACAGCAGTGTTACAAGGTACGTGGCAGAGAACCTGCCAGACACATCAGAGAGGCTACAGAACCAGACACTGGCAGGATCTCCTTGTCACAGAATCATTAAGGTTGGAAAAGACCTCTAAGATCATCAAGCCCAACCATCACCCCAACACCACCGTGCCTACTAAACCATATCCCAAAGTGCCACATCTACACGTTTTTTTGAACCCTTCCAGGGACGGTGACTCCCCCGCTTCCCTGGGCAGCCTGTTCCAATGCCTGACCACTCTGTCAGTAAAGAAATTTTTCCTCATATCCAATCTAAACCTCCCCTGATGCAACTTGAGGCCATTGCCTCTCGTCCTATTGCTAGTTACTTGGGAGAAGAGACCACCACCTGCCTCACTACACCTTCCTTTCAGGTAGTTGTAGAGAGCGAGGAGGTCCCCCATCAGCGTCGCCTTCTCCAGACTGAACAACCCCAGTTCCCTCAGCTGCTCCTCATACGACTTGTTCTCCAGACCCTTCACCAGCTTTGTTGCCCTTCTCTGGACATGCTCCAGAAACTCAGTGGTGTTCTTGTAGCGAGGGGCCCAAAACTGAACGCAGTGTTCAAGGTGTGGCCTCACCAGTGCCGAGTACAGGGGCACGATCCCCTCCCTGCTCCTGCTGGCCACACCATTCCTGATCCAAGCCAGGATGCCGTTGGCCTTCTTGGCCACCTGGGCACACTGCTGGCTTGTGGTCAGCCGCCTGTCGACCAACACCCCCAGGTCCTTTTCCTCCGGGCAGCTCTCCAGCCACTCTTCCCCAAGCCTGTAGCGTTGCCTGGGGTTGTTGTGACCCAAGTGCAGGACCCGGCACTTGGCCTTGTTGAACCTCATACGATTGACTTCGGCCCATCCATCCAGCCTGTCCAGATCCTTCTGCAGAGCCTTCCTACCCTTGAGCAGATGGACACTCCCGCCCAGCTAGGTGTCATCTGCAAACTTACTGAGGGAGTACTCAATCCTCTCATCCAGATCCTTGATGAAGACATTAAACAACCTGTCTACTGAGCACGGAAAGCCAAAGTCAGTGTTTTATCTGTGCTTCGTACTCCGATGGTCACTTAGTTCGAGGCAGAAGACAGGCTGGCAACTATCTGTAATTCTTGAAGAGTCCAGGATGTCAGGCAGTCTTAAACCAGCTGCTGATTGAACATTTCCTGTTGATGTGTGGCATACATCATGCTAGGATCGTCAAGAGACCTACTTGAACCCATGACCACTTTATGTTCGATTTGCACGCAAATGTCAGGTGTCAAGTTAATATTTTGCTAATTTATTGAAATAACAATGGTTATCTCCATGGAACTTATAGAGGGAAACTGAGAATGCTGAGATTTGTAGGATATGAGTATTCTTGTTTTCCTTGCAGCTCAAGCTTTAAGCAAGCTTTGGAAGCCTTGCCTCAGCTCTCAAGTGGAACTGACAAAAAGTGAGTATAATGCACCTTCTTGTCTCATTTCTGGTCTCTGGAGCCATTGCTTTTTACTTTTGTATCAGAACTTTGTTATAAGATGGTTCATGTTTGCTGTATTTGACCCTTCTGAATTACAGAGCAGAAGGCTCTTTGGCCAGAGTCAAGAATAAGCAAAGTTCATGTTCATCATGGCCTATTAAATTACACAGAAGAGCTGATGGCTGTGTGGCATATCCCTCTTGCCTCGCCTAGTCTTATCAGTTTAACATAACTTTGTATTTATTTTGTAATTTCAGTCTATTTTGACCTTCCTTGTTAAAGTTTCTGTGAGGTCCATTGTCCCGTCGTACTAAATTTAGCAGCAATAAAAAAAATGGCCAAGGACCAAAGCCCAAGCTTTTGCCACTTGATATATGGGGAACTCTAAAACTGACCTGTTTTATTAAAAAAAAAATTAGTAATAATGAGGGGTCTGTGGTTCGTTCTTAACATCAGGAGGAGAAGTTTGGGTTCCTCCTTCCCCACTGTCGCAACCTTTGACAACCAAGCTGCTTTGATGCATCAAACCTAGTATTTGGTGGTCTGTTTTACAAGCAGAGCTTAGTAAAGAGTAGTGTGGTAGAGCTAGGATGGATTTGTAGTGAGTGCATTCATAGAAGCGTAGACGTTTGGAACTTGAGATTGGTATTATGGTACTTTCAGGGACTGAACTGCATCGAATCGGTTTGCACGTACCAGCCAGAATTTAGAATATTTTGTAGACGCATGAAGAGACTGTTTGTGCAGCTGGTGGTCTACGGGCTGTGCCTTCTTCCAGATGTCCTCTGTCTGTTCATTCAAACTACTCCTCACTGGCCACAGCAGGTCTAAAGATACCTCCTTACCTTGCTTAGCTCTTACGCTTTATTAAAGATAGCAATCAGTTTTGAGTAAGGAGAGTTCTTTCAACTCAGACTTTCCGAAACACCTGTAGAATTTTACTTTTTTTCACTTGGTCACAAGCATTTGAGCTTAATGGGACAGATGAGAATGGAGAACTGCATCGTTTTTACATCTGCCTCGGAGTTCTGAGCCCTGGACAGTGGAACTTGTTCTGTTTCCCAGGTCGTTGGGCCATAATTGCCATCATTCCAGGCAGCTCATTGTAATCTGCATCTGTTTGTGTAAAATCACACACGTTTGGGCACTAATTCAGAGCTGTTAATTTCTGTTCATTCGCAGTCATTACTATGGTACAATAATGATGAATGTGGCCATAGTCATCTTCCAGAGGACCTGCTGAGGAAGCAGATACTGATTCGGTGGTTGAAGTTGTTGTTCCTGGGTTGGGTTGGTTTTGTCTGACACACAGTGTAATGTCCTCTGTTCCTGGCTGTTCAGTAATCACAGCTTGCCAAGAAGCCGAAGTGATACGTCTGCCCTGTCTGGCTGCTTTTTGAAACAGAGAAAAAAAAGTTCAGCGAACACATTCTTCCCTAGAACACGGGGAAAATGAAACACACAGGCATGACTGTGAAACTTCACAATGCATCTTCCCTGTTAAAGATCTCCTGCCACAGGGCCATCAACGCGCTTGGTCCTACACCTGTAGTTTGTGGATTTTAATAAATATTCTCCACTGCACCAGGCACCTTCTTGGCATCTGTGTAGATGTAAACGAAGCACTGTTATGCTCCAAAATGAACTTAGATGTAGGTGGTTATCTATGAAGGACAAAAAGATGTGGTAGCCAGTGAATTAATGTTTCCCCTAGAGCAGTCATACCATCTCTGATCCTTCAGCCGTGATGTTTAAGAGAAATCCACAAAATACCTTCCAAAAACAGGTTTGAGAGCTGAAATTTGCAGCTCAGCTACCCACCAGAAGCCGTAGCCTCGGCGAGGCGTGCTGGGTTTATGGTACAGGGTCTGGTGGTTTCTGGGTTTTTCTGACAGCGCTGTCGTACGATGCTTTCTACCAGTCCTTTTGCCACTGTGATTTGCAAAGGTGTTTCTCTCAAGAAGGTGATCATTATCTGGAAGGAAAGCCATAAAAAGGGCTATTTAGTCACCTTGATAAAATCCCTGTGGCTGAGTCGTCCTCTGGCCGCAGATCGCCCTGACACACTTGGTATACTGCTGAATATCTATAATATTCCGCTATTTGAACAAACCCAGTTTCAGGCCCTGTATTTGAGCAGATGCTGTACTTGAAGTCACAGGCAGAACAGCCAAAACTTTTGGTAACTGTTCCCTTTTCAGAATCTGCCAAAGCTGTAACTGTTTTCCTTTTACAGGTTACTGGAAGAGTTACTAAACAAATTTAAAAGCAGCATGCACTTGCAGCTGACCTGTTTTCAAGCTTCTTCGTCAGCAATGATGAAAACATAGACAGCGGCACAACGCAGGCAACTCAAGAGGCAAATGAGCTTAAGCATCACCCGTTTTTGCTGTACTTTGAAGACTCTGAAGAAAACAAAAGGAATTTCACTGAAAAAGAAATTGAGATACTACTCGGAGTAATGGTGTGGGGTATCCTGCTGAGTGAGACTTCTGGTCATAAATACCTTGATAAAATGATTTTCTGTCTGCTGCATTTCATTCTGTGGACTTTTCTTGGTTGTGTGTTCGTGAAGAAGTATTCATTTGTGTGCCAAAATCTCAGTTTCGTTTGTTAAAAATACATTGAGATGTATTTTTAGCAAATGTGACCTTAAATTGGAGTGTTACTCACGTCGTTCAGTGTATCAGTCTGTTACTTTCTAGCTGTGGAGTGGTACTGATGTAAGCGGCTGGAAGACTGAACCTCTATAAACTGTTGAGAGGTGTGCAACAAACATTGCTACCTGCACCTGACTGATGTGTGTTCAGATACAATATGGAGAAGAATGCTACTTTGCATTTAAAAGTTGTCACTTTTTTTTTCTGTTATCATCTACAGTTTTAGTGGTTGTAAGTCTGGTTTCTCGGGAGGCATTTATTTGGCTTCTTTTTTATTGATCATGTTCCTGCCTCTTTCTCACTTCTGCTGGAATATTGATGATAACCTTCACATTTGACATAAGCTCTCCTTTCACTGGCAATTAACAGAAAAGCGCTTTGGGTTTATAAGATTAGTAGAATTTTTTTTTTTTTGCAAATGTTCAAGTAACGTATTCTTTGGTGTTAAGGAGTGGAATCGTTACTGGCCTCTCGCATAGCCAGAAGTAAGGAGGAGCACAATATGCCATTGGCGTTGCTGCTTCCTTCGTACTTTGCTTGTCTTCTTCTCCCAGGCTTGCTTGTCATCTTCTCCCAGGCTTACTTCTGCTGGTGTCTTCTTCCCTCGTGTTCATCAGTCCTCGTTTCACCACTGGTTACTGAATTTGTGTGGAGGGCAATAGGGATTCAGGAGGAAAGAACAATTTTGCTGCCCTTAAGATCTAGTTCCACAAGGGTCAAGAACTATCTTCCCACCAGGGAAGATCTGACACTGGCTTTCTTGGTGGGACTTGATAATGAGGTGCAGCAGGCTACAACAAGATAGCAAGGAACAGAAAATGGGCTTGTTTGGGGGACTGAGGAGTGGGTTTAATTTTACGACTGAAGTCGTGACTTGCAAGTAAATCATGCAGGAATAATGTGTTCTTTCTGTATTTGCAGTCGTTTTGAGAGGGGCTTTTCAGAAACAGAGCACTGACTTTGCAAGCAATTTTTTATTGGCAACTGTTTGCTTTTGCCAGTTCAGTTACCTGCTTTAAAAATCCAGCGTACAGTTCCTGTCGTATGAAGTACTGAAGAAACAGCTTTAGGCACATGTGTTTGCTTGTTTAAAAAAAAGAAAGGATCCAAGTAGTAATAGCATGGAAGTTTCAGACTTCACGTATGTGTCATTCTTGGCTTTCAGGGAGAGTTGTAAACACCTGGAGCAATGTTGTTTTGTGAAATGTTGTCTGTCCGAAGCTGGTCGTAGTCTCAGCTGCTGGTACTGACTGAAGTAGTCACCCAGTTAGCTCAGTCCATAAAGGATTTCGCTTCAGAATAATAAAATATTCAGAAAGGTGGTCACAAGCGCTTCTTGAATTTCTCACTTCCCGAGAAATGTGATTTCTGTCTGATTTTTGCCAGGGCTTTCTAAATTTGTATCAGACATGTTCCTAGGTATTGAAAACATATTTTATCATCTCTACTGAATTAAAACATTCAAGCATCTCTTTATTGTAACATCGTCCTCTTATTCATCTGCTGTTACAACAGCTTATTGCTCGTCATCCAGCAAACCAGGAAGGGACTGAAATGTTGCTGGCATCCGACCTGATGTGAAATGAATGCTCCCAGTGGAGCCGGAGCACTGGGTGTCAGTAAATCCAGCTGGTGGAATGAGGGAGGTCGGTGAGCATCGTGCTGCGAGAGGACGTACCGGGACCCCTTTGCGTGGCGGGAGGGCTGGGGCTGCCGAGGCGGCGTGGCCAAGGCGCAGCAGGCTGCAGCTCCTCTGCAAAGAAGATTACAAGAAACGAGAAGTGGTCAGTGTGGTTTTGCAAAAAAGAAACTGTTCAAAGATACAGTGAGGTTTAAAGAATATTAATGGAAGTGGAAAAAGATGGGGAGACCACACCAAAATATACAGTCAGTTGGGGCTTGTAGAGAAGGGAGAGGCGACAAGGAAATCAAAGTAACAGAAGTGAAAGGCTCTGACATTTAAAGCAAAGGCAAATTCTGAAAACAGTGCTAGAGAAAAACTGAATTATTACATGAACTTTGAACGTCTAGAAAAATCTAAGATCAGTACAGACTGGGAAGAAAAAAGCTTGGAGAGGTTTATTTCTCATTTCGAGAAAACGTAACCAGGTTGTGAAGTAGATATATACTTAAGACTTACAGGAGAATTCAACCCTAATATGCTGAGATATTCAGCCTCTGGAGAGGTTGAGGCATTCTCCTGTTACTGTATTTTTGAACATTTATTTTGAATGGTCTTGAGTAGCTCAGGTGGTACGCAAAGAAGTTATAAAACGCAAGTGCATTATCAGTAATCAAATGGGGGGGGGGAACAGACAGGTAGAAAAAATATTTAAATGCCCCAGTAAAATGGTGGAAATAAAAGAAAAAAAATCATCCTATGAATGGATGTTAATGGAATAGATCAACCAGAAACAGGAAACAATGAAGAAATGCCCCCCACAAAGTGGTGGGGGGTTTTTTAAATTCATATTCCTGGGGAATGTGTTTATGAAATGTGCTGACAGCGCATCGTTGTCTAGGTTAAACACCTTCCTATAACTTCTTAAAAGCCCTGTAGAGGGTTCAAAAATACAAAAAGAACCGTGGTCCCTCCAAGTTTCCTGCGTGTGCGGAGTTTCAGGCGTGTGCATGGGCAGGAGACCACTTGCTCAGAACTTCTTCACCCCTTCAGCGCGTGCGCCCGGCTGCCAGCCTTCGCCGCAGCTCGTGCCTCTCCCCGAGGAGAGGGTGGTGCAGCTGAGAGCTGGTTTGGTTTCTACGCTGAGAGCCTTTTGCCATCCAGAAATGTGGAAACATTTCCGAAGCAGCTGCGTTGGTCAGTGGAGAGATGCAAATAGAGCCATGAAGACTAGGGTAGTATTCTACAAAGCATGGAGCTGAAAAAAAGATAAACTTAGTGATTATTTACTGTGATTCTACTCCAGTTAAAAATACTCCTGTATGTTCAGAAAAAACAAATAAGGATTGTTGATAGAAAGGAAGGTGTAATGGCAATTAACGTTTGATAAAAATACGAAAGAAGGATTTCCTGGAGCTCTTTGCAGAAGGTCCCTCACCTCCAAACATCTAGCACTTAGCTAGGCAGAGCCCTAGGAAATAGATCATTTAAAATATTCACAAATTTGATTCCTTTTTAACTTCAAATGTCACGATAGGCATTTCTGTTTCTAACCCAAGAGAGGGTAGAAAACTGCAATTTCCTAGATGCGGTTTTGGCCTTGTGAAGAAGAAAACGTCGAGACAAGAATCTTCTGCCATGGTTGCACGTGGTCATCCAAGACACTGCTACACGGGGGATTTGCACTTCCACACCCGCTGCCAGACTACGTTTAAGTCAACTCCAGCCGACTTCTTTGGACCTGTCCTGGTAAAATAAAGTGCTGTGATTTTTTCCTGAGAATAGATACAATACAGATGCAAACACTGGTATTCTTGTGTCTGAATTGGTGTCCGGATTCTTGGCAGCAATTTTACATGTTTTGCATGCTATAAGCATACTGCTATTTTACTCTTTTCAGTGTGTAATACTTCTAAAAACCAGCAGTAAAAGATTCCTGACCTTACCAGGGTACGCTGGAACCAAAAAAACGAACGTGGTGCTCCTGCTGAAGCTGGAGATGCAAAATTGAGATCTCTATGGCTGTAAAGCTTTGGCTCTCTGGGGCTGATTGACTGGCAGCGTCTTATTCTGGGGCAGGGAGAGGGACCCCTGGGGCACGGAGGGACCCCTGGGGCACGGAGAGGGACCCCTGAGGCAGGGAGAGGGACCCCTGGGGCACAGAGAGGGACCCCTGGGGCACGGAGAGGGACCCCTGAGGCAGGGAGAGGGACCCCTGAGGCAGGGAGAGGGACCCCTGGGGCACGGAGAGGGACCCCTGGGGCACGGAGAGGGACCCCTGAGGCACGGAGAGAGACCCTGAGGCACAGAGAGGGACCCCTGGGGCACGGAGAGGGACCCCTGAGGCACGGAGAGGGACCCCTGGGGCACGGAGAGGGACCCCTGAGGCACGGAGAGGGACCCCTGGGGCACGGAGAGGGACCCCTGGGGCACGGAGAGAGATTCCTGAGGCACGGAGAGGGACCCCTGAGGCACGGAGAGGGACCCCTGGGGCACGGAGAGGGACCCCTGAGGCACGGAGAGGGACCCCTGGGGCACGGAGAGGGACCCCTGAGGCACGGAGAGAGACCCTGAGGCACGGAGAGGGACCCCTGGGGCACGGAGAGGGACCCCTGAGGCACGGAGAGGGACCCCTGGGGCACGGAGAGGGACCCCTGAGGCACGGAGAGGGACCCCTGGGGCACGTGGCATCAGTGAGCTCTTGCTGACCGTGCAGAGCTGGAGTTTCCACACGGCCCTTCCAATTTTAGCATCGGTCAGGACTTAGGGATGGGCTGTGGCCACTGTCGCGACAGGCGACAGCGCATGCACTGCTGGTTAAGGCACAAATACGTTTTGTGACAGTCAGGCTTCCAGGTGGGTGGGAAGTATCTGGGGATTTGGGAAATGCAGCAATGGGCTTCAAGGAGAACTTCGGTCTTCGGGCGGTTCTGGGCTAGCTGTGTCCCTGGAGGAAGTCTGGGTGACAACCCCTCCCCAAAAAAAAAAAACAAAATAAAAACCACTGGGACCTGTAAATTTGCTTAGAAGATTTTTAGGGGAGAATCTGGTAGTTTTCAGACTTCAGGGAAAAAATATGAAAAACTGCTCAAAGATTCATCGCGCCTTCGGTTCCAGCCTGCCCGTGCACTGGCAAAGGGACGGTTCCACTCCCCTGCTGTGTCCTCCTCAGCAGCTTTCCTCTTCTCCCGTAGCAGATCACAGAATCACAGAATCACAGAATAGTAGGGGTTGGAAGGGACCTCTGTGGGTCATCTAGTCCAACCCTCCTGCCGAAGCAGGGTCACCTACAGCAGGCTGCACAGGACCTTGTCCAGGCGGGGCTGGAATATCTCCAGAGAAGGAGACTCCACAGCCTCCCTGGGCAGCCTGGGCCAGGGCTCCGTCACCCTCAGAGGGAAGAAGTTCTTCCTCGGGTTCAGCTGGAACTTCCTCTGCTTCAGTTTGTGCCCATTGCCCCTTGTCCTGTCACTGGGCACCACTGAAAAGAGCTTGGCCCCAATCGGTGTGCGCACGATCGGGTGTCTGCAGAGTCCCCACCGCTCCTTTGGACGTCGTTGGAGGAAGCCATAGAAAAATGGTAGATGGTTAATGATGGGCAGAAGTCACTTTGCGCGAGCTGTGTTATGTGTTAAAGAGCATTTGGTCTTCGTGTGGTTGGCAGCTCGTTTTCTGACTTCGCAGGAGTTTTTCTGGCGTGAAATAAAGGGAAAACTGGGAATAACAAGGAGCACGATGGCCATTTTTGTCTTCACCTTTTTCAGGTTTTTATATGGTGCTGCCATGGGTCACAGAGCAGATTGGTGCCGTTCAGCTCTTCCCTTCGTGCCGTTGGGAGCTGCAGAGCTCCAGAAGCCTGTCTGTGAAGAAGGCGTTTTGAAGAGAGCGTGCTCAAAATGGTGTATTTATTTCAGAAGAACGTGTTTATCGTGTAATTTCTATACTTCTTTCAGTATTACTTGACAGCCCAAGGGGGCTTTCGCTTGGGGAGTCATCGGTGCACCCGTGGAGTCCTGTAAAATCATGTGTGTCGGTGAGTAACTCGCACGACACGGTTTGCGGCGTGTATCGTGGCACGGAGCAGCGAGGGTGACGATCCGCTCTGGTTCATTTGGGGGATCAGGCGGTGGGGGGTGTCCCCCAGGGGTCAGTACTTGGCCCAGTCTTGTTTAACTTCTTCATCAGCGACCTGGATGAAGAGTTAGAGTGTACCCTCAGCAAGTTTGCTGATGACACCAAACTGGGAGGTGTGGTAGATACACCAGAAGGCTGTGCTGCCATTCAGCGTGACCTGGAGAGGCTGGAGAGCTGGGCAGAGAGGAACCTGATGAGGTTCAAAAAAGCCAAATGCAGGGTCCTGCACCTGGGGAGGAACAACCTCATGCACCAGTACAGGCTGGGGACGGACCTGCTGGAGAGCAGCTCTGCGGAGAGGGACCTGGGCGTCCTGGTGGACGACAGGTTGACCATGAGCCAGCAGTGTGCCCTGGCTGCCAAGAAGGCCAATGGGATCCTGGGGTGCATCAAGAGGAGTGTGGCCAGCAGGACAAGGGAGATTCTCCTTCTCCTCTACACTGCCCTGGTGAGGCCCCATCTGGAGTACTGTGTCCAGTTCTGGGCTCCCCAGTTCAAGAAAGATGAGGAGCTACTGGAGAGAGCCCAGCGCAGGGCTGCGAGGATGAGGAGGGGACTGGAGCATCTCTCCTACGAGGAGAGGCTGAGGGAGCTGGGCTTGTTCAGCCTGAAGAAGAGAAGGCTGCGAGGGGACCTAATAAATGCTTACAAATATCTGCAGGGTGGGTGTCAGGAGGATGGGGCCAGACTCTTTTCAGTGGTGCCCAGAGACAGGACAAGGGGCAACGGGCACAAACTGAGGCACAGGAAGTTCCGTCTGAACATGAGGAAGAACTTCTTCCCTCTGAGGGTGACGGAGCACTGGAACAGGCTGCCCAGGGAGGCTGTGGAGTCTCCTTCTCTGGAGATATTCCAGACCTGCCTGGACAAGGTCCTGTGCAGCCTGCTCTGGGTGACCCTGCTTGGGCAGGGGGTTGGGCTGGGTGACCCACAGAGGTCCCTTCCAACCCCTACTATTCTGTGATTCTGTGATTCTGTGGGGGGATGAGGGTCCCCTTTATTGCACTGTGTTTTTTCTAGCCGGAACATCCAAGAAGACGTCTGCGTTCCTTTTTTTTCTCATGCTCTCCCTATTTAAAGGTTGTCATGGGTTCTGTGTGACTCCTCGGCAAGCAGCCGTCCTCAAGGTCAGGACCAAGTAAGGGAAATCTTCAGCCAAATTCCTTTTGAATTGGAAAATTTAAACAACTTGAGGAAAAAGGAGGAAGACAATGGAAAGTGGAATCCAGCCTTATTTGTAACAGATGCTATTAACACATGCTTAGTTTTATAGCCTGTTTTGGCACCCTTTCGCCTCTTTCTTCTGAAAAGTTTAGTCCTAAAAGTTCACTGGCAGTCCCAGGCAAAAGCGCCCAAATAAAACGGGCCGATAGCCTCAGCGCAACCCCTTAAAAAATGCATTAAAAGCGAGTTAAAGATCAAGAATTGTCCCTCCCTCCGAAGCCCGGCAGCACCTAGCGATTTCTAGAGCCCTGGTGATCGAGAAACGGCCGCAAGCGTCTTCGTTTCGGTGGCAGGGGGGTTCGTGCTGCAGCACTCACGCAGCAGAAGTTCTGTGGCCGCGGACTCTGCTTCAGCCAAGTGGCTTTTCTTGGGTCATAAGCAGATTTTCAGCGCGGAATGTCAAATCAGATAATTTATAAAGTAAATTTAGCAGAATGAGACAGTCTTCCTCGCTGCTCATTACTCATTTTTTCTGATAAATTTCACTCATTTAACTAGATTGTGCTTCTGCTCGCAGAGGGGCTTCCCCCTCCAGCTTCTCTGGTTAGATATTCAGCAGATAGTTAAAATTCAAAACGTTAACAGGGCTACTTATTTTTAGAACTTATTTTAAATACGGGCAGGCACAGATTTGAAAAGAAATTAATAGAGACCAGAGAGCTCTGAACCACTGGGGCAAAAACTGTCGGTAGGCACCTGCTGGGAGCCCGTGCGGTGCAGCCCGTGCGGGGAAGGGACTCTCCATCCACATCTCTGCAGGCATCGCCGCCGTCGAGGCTGGGGAGCGAGAGGAGGTGATACCTCAGTGTAGAAGGCGAGGTGTTTCCCTATGAGAATTAAAACAGAATCCCAGAATCAATAAAACAAACCCCAGCAGGATTTTCTGTCTCACGAGGATAAAATCTGGTCGACGTTCTGAAACTTCTGAAGTGGGCACGGCCACCGCCCGCGTCCTGGTGCGGTCTCCGAGGAAGATCCCTCTCGCGGGCACGTCGTGTCCTCGCATGGCCCGGGTTCTCCGTCTGGGGCAATTATTTCAGCGTGGTGTGGGACAGGAAAGCTGATTTCTAGCTCACGTAATCGGTGACCACGTGGTTCATGGATTAGTTCGTGAGCAAAACGTACGATATTTCTGAGGGTCCCGCATAGGTGAACGTTGAATCTCTTCTTGAACGCTGGTGAACTCCGCTCCCTCAGGACACTACGTTCTGTATGGAGGGGTTTTTCTCCTAAGAGTACTGACTACGCAGACCCATCCGAACCGTGTTAATCCTATCATACCTCCTGAATGTCCTTGGGACCCTTTTCATAGAATCACAGAATCACAGAATAGTAGGGGTTGGAAGGGACCTCTGTGGGTCACCCAGCCCAACCCCCTGCCCAAGCAGGGTCACCCAGAGCAGGCTGCACAGGACCTTGTCCAGGTGGGTCTGGAATATCTCCAGAGAAGGAGACTCCACAGCCTCCCTGGGCAGCCTGGGCCAGGGCTCCGTCACCCTCAGAGGGAAGAAGTTCTTCCTCGTGTTGAGACGGAACTTCCTGTGCCTCAGTTTGTGCCCCTTGCCCCTTGTCCTGTCACTGGGCACCACTGGAAAGAGCTTGGCCCCATCCTCCTGACACCCACCCTTCAGATATTTAGAGGCATTTCTAAGGTCCCCTCGCAGCCTTCTCTTCTCCAGGCTGAACAAGCCCAGCTCCCTCAGCCTCTCCTCATAGGAGAGATGCTCCAGTCCCCTCCTCATCCTTGTAGCCCTCCGCTGGACTCTCTCCAGTAGCTCCTCATCTTTCTTGAACTGGGGAGCCCAGAACTGGACACAGCACTCCAGATGGGGCCTCACCAGGGCAGAGCAGAGGGGATGGAGAACCTCCCTCGTCCTGCTGGCCACACTCTTCTTGATGCACCCCAGGATCCCATTGGCTTTCTTGGCAGCCAAGGCACATTGCTGGCTCATGGTTAACCTGTCGTCCACCAGGACGTCCAGGTCCCTCTCCACAGAGCTGCTCTCCAGCAGGTCCGTCCCCAGCCTGTACTGGTGCATGAGGTTGTTCCTCCCCAGGTGCAGGACCCTGCATTTGGCTTTGTTGAACCTCATCAGGTTCCTCTCTGCCCAGCTTTCCAGCCTATCCAGGTCACGCTGAATGGCAGCACAGCCTGCCAGTGTGTCTACCACTCCTCCCAGTTTGGTGTCATCAGCAAACTTGCATAGCACATCTGAACTCGTGTATTTACTTTTCCAGCACCGATCCCCTAGTTTTATACGGGATCGTCTTCACGAGCAGATTTTGGCACCTCAGCTGGGCTGCAGGCGAACACCAGCATCTGAAGAGCAGGGGTGCAACACCACATCTCCTCGCCTGCACCCGCAGCTCCTAGACGCGGTAGGCACGCGTGGGACACGTGTGGGTACCGTCGTGTTTTGGGGGGGATCTGCTTCCAGCTGCGTGCTGCTGAGTAGCTGCAGGCGTCCTCACACCTGAAAGCTGACTGCAGTGCCAGAGCTGAACCCCTCCTGTGCCCTCCTACAGCCGGGAGCTCCAGCCTGGGTCCTCGAGACGAGACCCTGGGCAGGGCATACTCTGGGGAAGAGGGCCTCTGGCTTTGTGTCCTCCCTCGCCTTTCGCAGTAGCTCCTCTGCCTGTAGGTTGTGCTGGGGCAGGGAGTGCCCATGCCTATGGCTGAAGATGTGCGGGAAGGAATTCTCCAAGCTTTGGTCAGAAAGAAGGAGCAAAGCGGTGTTTGGTTGCCTGGAGTGAGAACTAAGGACAGAGAAAGATCTACATTTCAGTTTCGAAGACTGCGGAAGGGTTGTGGCAAAGGAATGTTTGAAGATGAACTTCTGACTTCCTCCTAAGAGCTCATGAAGCTGCCTCTTCATTCAGCTGATGTGTTCAAAACACCTTAAGGTGCTTTCCTAAAGGTGTTAGGAATGGGTTCTGCTGCTGGACTGAGGCATTGCAAAGTTGGACACAACACTTGATGGCTCTGAGGAGCTTGAGACTGCTTCATCGCCACCCTGGCCCAGCCCTCCACCTTTGGCTCAAAATCATCATCAGTTGCATCAGATGGCTGAGCAGATGGGTGCCAGAACACAAGAGCTGGCGCAAGGAAGAGGGCAGGGACCAGGGACAAGGAACATATGGACCAGAGCTGGATGGGCTGAGAGCAGCCCTGCTTCAGGTGGGACAAAGTGCCCAAGGCTCCCTTCCTGGCATGAGATTCGCCTCGGTTCCTCGCCTGTGATCACCTGCATTGACACCAGAGCAGAGACATGAACCTGGAAGTCCTGCTTGAGCAAAATCGTGGCACTTCTGGTTGGCTAACGCATGGCAAGACTTCGACGCTTCAGTGAAGGCAGCGTTGCTCAAACCCAACCTCGATACCCTCACGTGCAATCCATGAGCATACTGAAAGCTCAATTTACAAATCCAGCAGAGCTCCTAGCAGCACCCTGGGTCTTGGATCTCTCGTTCCTGATGGGTTTTGCGGGGCAAACACCAGCACCTGCGAAAGCCAACGGTCACTGCTCGTCGGCGTCCGTAGTCCCAGTATCACTGGTGCTAGGGAACTTCAACGGCAGAGCTGTCCCACCAGGCACGCCACGGTCTCGCCGGAGGTTCGGAGCGGGGAGGTGCCTGACGCCCAGCCAGCGGCAGGGATGGCAGCGAGATGTGCAGAGCCCCGGGGCCTCGGCTCTACCCAGCAGACCGCACCCTCCAGAGCTTCCTGCCGGCGGTGAATTGTGTCAAGCTTCATCTGCAAGATGGGTTTGAAAGGAAAAAAAGAAAGGGAAAAAAAAAAAAGCCCCAAAAACAAACAACAAAAGAAACCCCAGCTCTCATGAATGAAAAGTTATCCAGGCTTCAAAAGCTTTCTCGGCTTTTCTGGGAGCAGCACAGCCCTCAAATCACTGAAGAAACGCTATGGGTTCTCTCCATTCCTTCCAACATGAGGTCTGCCTAGCCAGCTTGTCCCGAGGACAGTGAGTGATTGATGTCCACTGTTAAAAATGGCTCGGCCTTTCTGGGGAGCCTTTTTCATCGGGCTGACCGCTTTGGGTTGAACAGCTCGCAGATTTTGCAGATTTTGCAGATTTTGGTCCAAGCGTGAGAGCTCCAGTGCGCTACAGCAAGGAAGGACGAGTCCGAAGCCCCCCTCCCCTCCCATGAGTGCCTGTATTTAAAGAAAAGTCAAACCAGTACAGCACTAGAGCTGTGATAATCAGACTTGTGCACAGCATGGTCAGCCCTGGCCGACCGCGTGGTGGTGAGCACTCATCTGGAAATGGGTGTTATCAGGGTGCGTTCTCCATCGCAGCGTGGTTTTCCCATCAGCCGGGTCCAAGATGAAGCGTGTTTGCAAGCTCGGTCTGGTCGCTTCACCAAAGTTGCTCATTTCTTTTTTTTTTGTTTCAGCTCATACAAGTATGAGTGAACCTCACTAAATGACTCCCCTTTGAAAGTGGCTGGTGGCCAGGCTGCCGCCGAACATCCTTCCTGTGCTTTCATCGTGCTGCAGAGAGCAGGGAGGGGATCACGCCGCACGGGGCTGGGGAGCGTCCTCTGAAGGGACTCGTCACGCCGCAGAACCTTACGCTCTTTGGAATGGCACCCCGGGCGTTTCTTTCCTTCTGTTCTTTGTCCTGGGTTGGTTTTTCCCCCCCCCCTTCCCATATCTGCATTTTGTTTGGGTTTTCATCGACCCAGCGCACCAGATGCTGTCCTTTTGTCAGAGTTTTGGGGCTGGTTGGTCCAGTCGGGCTTTGTGCTTCTTTTGTCTTCAGCTTGGTTTGCTTTGCTTGGACTTTTATTGGGAAGGGGTTATTTATTTATTTGATTTATTGGAGGCGGGGGCTGTTACTTGAGGGGCATTTTGCAGTGGCAATGTATTTTCTTTTTTTATTTCGGTCTTAACTCCAGCGTAACAAAGATTTTCTCTCTGGCAAAAGGGAATCTGTCGCATGAGGTCTGTTATGTGACAGAAGAAACTGTGCTGTTTTGACTCCGGGAATGAAGAGGACTGGAGAGAGTCCAGCGCAGGGCTACGAGGATGATGAGGGGACTGGAGCATCTCTCCTACGAGGAGAGGCTGAGGGAGCTGGGCTTGTTCAGCCTGGAGAAGAGAAGGCTGAGAGGGGACCTTAGAAATGCCTCTAAATATCTGCAGGGTGGGGGTCAGGAGGACGGGGCCAGACTCTTTCCAGTGGGTGCCCAGCGACAGGACAAGGGGCAATGGGCACAAACTGAAGCAGAGGAAGCTCCAGCTGAACCCAAGGAAGAACTTCTTCCCTCTGAGGGTGACGGAGCACTGGCCCAGGCTGCCCTGGGAGGTTGTGGAGTCTCCTTCTCTGGAGATATTCCAGACCCGCCTGGACAAGGTCATCTACAGCCTACTGTAGGTGACCCTGCTTGGGCAGGGGGTTGGGCTGGGTGACCCACAGAGGTCCCTTCCAACCCCCACCATTCTGTGACTCTGTGTTTCTGCAGGCGCTTGCGCTTTCCCGTTCCGTGGGGACAGGTCTTGCTGCACGTCCTTAGTGCTCCCCACCCTCCCCAGCCGTGGTGGTGAAGGGGAAAAGAGGGCCTAGAACACCAAGGGAGGTTGCTGAAGAGAAAGAGAGAGAGAAAAGACCCGGAGGGAAGCGATGGAGACGAGTTGGAGAGCGTGAGGGAGGGCGAGCCAGGGTGGGACGGCCGCTTGTCCCCCCACAGGAGGGTCGGAGGGGAGGGCGAGAGGCTCGCAAATGCGTTTCACGGAAGCCAGCTCGGAATCAAAGGCAGCCCTGCATTTCGGGGAACCTCGCTTTTCGTTTGTAACACACTTTCATTCAGAAAAAAAAGCGTATTTTCTCTGCCTGGAAATTTTAAGTGGTTGTTAATCATTTATCTGGAAGAAAATATGCTCTTTTCCCCCCTCCATGCTTCAAGAAGTTTGATGGCCTTTTCTTCATGCCCCCAGGCTTTGGGAAAGGGACTTGAAATGTGGCAACATTTTGGCTCGTGCCTCAGGAACGTGCTGCTTGCCTGTGAAAAACCTCCATCCAAATTTTGCCGCGTTACAAGCCTCCGAAGAGACAAATCTTCTCGCTCACAAGCACTCTCTAAAGCTGGACAGCTGAAAAAATCCTCCCTAGCTTTATTCCAGTCTTGCAGCTCCCCGTGAGCCCCTCAAGGTCCACTCCTGAGCCCCACTGCGTGAAGCTTTGTGTTGCAGCCCTGAAGGGCTGGGGCTTGCTGGGGTCCCACCGGGGAGGAGAGTCCCACCACTGCGAGCCCCGACAGTGCCAGACAGCAGCTCCAGAGCCACAGCGCTGCCCACGGCAAAGCAGGAGGAGCTGGAGGGCAGAGGTGGCTTGGGGTGGGACAAGGGATGAAAGGCAGAGGGAGGAATTGTGCCTTAGAGCTGCTGGTGGTGGGACAGGGAAGCGTAAGTGGAAACCAGTGAAGGAAATGGCTCTCCATCCCCTCATAGAATCATTAAGGTTGGAAAAGACCTCTAAGATCATCAAGTCCAACCGTCAACCCAACACAACCATGCCTACTAAACCATGTCCCGAAGTGCCACATCTACAAATGTTTTGAACCCTTCCAGGAATGGTGAGTCCACCACTTCCCTGGGCAGCCTGTTCCAATACTTGACCACTCTTTCAGTAAATACATTTTTCCAAATATCCTATCGGAACCTCCTCTGACGCAACTTGAGGCCACCAGCTTGCTGGGACTGAGGGTGGGGAGTGTGAGGTTGGGCTCAAAGGACCCTGGCACCAACAGCAGAGAGAAACACGGACAGGAGATAAAGGGTGGGGGGACAAGATCCAGGAGGAGCCAAAGAGCAGTGGAGGAGCACGTTCCTGGAGCATGTGGGGGACAGGCTGGATGAGGAGTAATCACAAGGACAGCAACTCAGTACCTCTGCGAGCTGAAGCAGCAGGCTACAGCCGAAGGGTCCAATATAATGTAACCACATCTTTTACTTGAGTTTGCTCGCCCTTCCAATTCTGTCTCATTAAAGCTAAGCGAACCACATACCCAGGCACACAAACACCACACAGACAAGTCCACTGCCGATATTTCTTAACTTTTCCTCGTGTAGCCTTCATAATTTTCTCCTCTGTCTGCACAACATCGTGTGTGAAGTGCAAAATAGAAAAAAAAAAAAGGAAAGAAAAACCAACCCAAAGCAAATAAGCGATCTGAAACTTTTGTGATTAAAGAGACTTCCTACGAGAGTTCAAGGCGAGGCACTTTCATCAACAGGCTTTGTAAATAAGTGGGCTTGTAAATGATGAGTGGGTTTGTAAATAAAGTGTTGACTTTCTGGCAAGCTGAACACCCACCACTTCAGAGAGAGCCACAGCGGTGACCAGCACCTCCGAATCACAGCCACGAGGCCTTTCTACACCCCGAGAGCTGTGCCAAAACCATCCCTTCTCTCTGCTCTTCTTTCCTAGCTTGACAGAGAGACATTTCTTGTGCTCCCGTTGCATTCTTCAACTCCTTTTGACTCACTGGGGTACCTGCCACCAGGAGGAGACAGTGGGCAATTCCACCAGTCAGCTCCAACCCTTGTCCAGGATTCTGGATTTCCTTCCGATTTAGGATAATGGATACAACCGCTCATAAAAATGGGTGGTTGGGGTTTTGGGTTGGTTTTACTATAGGTAAAACAGATAGGTAGGTCTGTTTTCGTCTCCACCGCCATCCTGGTCCTTCCCTGTGGGCCCATCTCTCCAAGGTGTGGTGGAGGAACCTTCCTCTGAAGGCACTGAAAGGCTGCAAGGGAGCTTGATTTAATTCACAGCTTAGCTGCTGGTTTTCACCTGTGAGCATTAGCAAGTTGCTTGGTCCACTCAAAAGCGACTTCTAAGGCAACCCTGACCCTACACCTACCTCTCAGTGCCACCACACAGCTGCTAGGCACCGTCCCACCAGCCGTCCAGTCGGCACCTCACAGCCCAGGTGAAATGCTCCGTTGACTGCCAACAAGGGCAGCATGGCCTGGGCAAGGGCGAGGTCTGAGGCTGCGAGCTTGGGATGGGGAGCTGTGAGACCTTCCCACCAGGGCTGCCCTGGGCCCGGCACCCCCAGGACCCAGAGAAGATGCAGGTCTGGTGCCTGGCGCTGCGAAGGGGTCCCAGGTGCGATTTCCAGCACTTCTAGGCATACGACTCCATTGAAGAAATGCTGTCCATGTGTTGGTTTTT
Organism: Opisthocomus hoazin; assembly: GCF_030867145.1. Lineage (NCBI taxonomy): Eukaryota > Metazoa > Chordata > Aves > Opisthocomiformes > Opisthocomidae > Opisthocomus > Opisthocomus hoazin. The sequence goes on from NC_134416.1 coordinate 107,789,128, forward strand.
TTCTTTTTTCTTTTTATTTAATTATCAAAACCTTGATATTTTTGTTATCCGCCCTCTCTTTGTATCATTCTTTCAAAGGTGGCGGTGGAGGAGGGATCTAGTTAGCAATGCTTCCATTCTCCCGCCGCTTGCCCCGTTGATTTAGACAGGAAGCTTCTGAGGACAAGAAATGTCCCTTCTTAGATGCTGCTGCACCGGGTAACCTCATTTCGGGTTGGTGTCTAGACAGTAAAGCAGAGGAGAGCGTTCATAAAAACCGAGCGCCCAAACGCCTGAAAGTTCTTGTCTGACGGCCTCAAGCTCACGTTCACTGAAGGTGAAGTCAAACCTCGGAGTTTTTCGAGGGTTTCTGTGGGGTTTAGGGTTTTTTGGGTCTGTTTTGATTTTGACTCCAACATGGAGATGACCTGATTTGTGTGTGTGTGCGCGTATGCGTCTGCATTGATGGTGCACTGTTGGTTTTTTTTAATTGAAGTAGGAAACTTCAGAGACATGCTAATTTTACAAAAGTTACACCATACCAATGGAAAACAAGAGAAATCAGGTCAATTCTTTAAAGTGACCAAGATGGAAAGATGTCCCTTACTTTTAAATTCCCGAACTGCGAGTAGAGCGGCCTCGGTGCCTGAAAAGAGCCGATTCTGCTTGTCTCTGCTTATAACAATGTGAATCACAGAATCACAGAATCATCACAGAATGTTCGGGGTTGGAAGGGACCTCTGTGGGTCACTCAGCCCAACCCACCTGCCAAAGCAGGGTCACCTACAGCAGGCTGTAGATGACCTTGTCCAGGCGGGTCTTGAATATCTCCAGAGAAGGAGACTCCACAGCCTCCCTGGGCAGCCTGTTCCAGTGCTCCGTCACCCTCAGAGGGAAGAAGTTCTTCCTCATGTTCAGACGGAACTTCCTGTGCCTCAGTTTGTGCCCGTTGCCCCTTGTCCTGTCGCTGGGCACCACTGGAAAGAGTCTGGCCCCATCCTCCTGACACCCACCCTGCAGATATTTATAGGCATTTCTAAGGTCCCCTCTCAGCCTTCTCTTCTCCAGGCTGAACAAGCCCAGCTCCCTCAGCCTCCCCTCGTAGGAGAGATGCTCCAGTCCCCTCTGTGGGCCAAAGACTCGTGCTTATGCAAATCTTTTCTAGGAATATCCTTCAGGCTGCTCCAGGGATCTCTGTTGTGGCTGTTGTGAACCTCTGTTTATGTTGCCGTAGCTTTTTAATAAAGCCAAGAGAGAAGAAACCGGCCACCTATCTATGTGCATTTTGAATTGCCGTCACAAGCAGAGGCCTTAATTCAGTGGTCTGGGAATTCGTGAAGCGAATGCAGCTCCAGCTCATGGTGAGGCGTGCTGGGAAAAGGGCACCGGGAACGCTGCGGTTCCTCCAGACACTTGGTTGATGGCTCTGGGGATCTTCTGAGGCGCAGACGAACTGAAAGCAGCCTGTTGCCGCCTCCAGCGTCGAGGTGCCTGAAGGTAAGGTCAAACCACCACTGCTCTCTTTCCTTCCCTTTGAACGCGGGTTTCTGAGCGAACGTGGCTCTTGCAGGTGGCACCAGGCACCTCCCTTGAAGAGGCTGGAGGCTAATCCAGGCGCGCGTCGCAGGAGCTCTGCGTCGCCCTACCTTGCAGGGAAACAAAGCTCGTAGTTTGGCTGCTTGGCTATGCAGCTTAAAAAAAAAATCTAAAAAAAAATTTAAAAAAAAAATTTAAAAAAAATTTAAAAAAATAAAAATTTAAAAAAATTAAAGAAAAAAAAGAAGAAAGAAGAAAAACTGCAACAGGAAAGAAAACACTCATGAAAATGTTCATGCTCTATCCCTGGGGAAAAAAAAGAGACATGGGTTTTATTTAAGGTGGCGTTAGCCCTGCACACACTCCAACAGCCAGGTTTCTCCCCACATCCAGCAGCAAACCATCAGCTCCAGCCTGGCCAGCAGCTTGGCTGTCCCTGCTCCCCTCCCCCGCCGCCGGGCTGCGATTCGTGCAGTCACTGCTGGAGTGAAATCAGGAGAAACGGGGACTACACAGAAACGAGCCGGAGCACCGGCGAGCGGCACCTCGCTTCTGCTGCTGAGTAAGGCTTCTGTTCTTGGAAGCAGCCGGGTGATGCAGCCAAGCCCCAGGCTGGCCCAGCTGTGCTGCAGGGCTGCCGGGAGCCGCCGGCTTGTGAGGCACCGCTTCCCTGCAGCCCATGGAGCACCCAAAACCATCCTCCTGATGAGTTGTGCAGGACCAGCCCCAGCTCCCGGGCAGGCGTCCCACCAGCTGGGCTTCCCTCCAGGAACCCACGGGGCACAGCCAGCAGCTGGGCTGAGCCTTGGGATCGATGCTCTTGGTGGGGGTGAAGGGATGTCCTCCCCACCGCGGAGCCTCTCCTCCATCAAGTTCAAACCTCCCTGGATTGGCCTTGGCCATAGGCAGCCTTCCTCCAGGGATGGAGGTGTCCATGGATCCCAACGCCTCTGCTGAGCCACCTGCACCCCTGCATGGGATGGAGGTGTCCACAGATCCCAACACCTCTGCTGAGCCACCTGCACCCCTGCATGGGATGGAGGTGTCCATGGATCCCAATGGCTCTGCTGAGCCACCTGCACCCCTGCATGGGACGGGTGTCCACACCAGAGCAGGCAGGTGACTGGGGAGACTGGGCTGAGCCAGCACCCACCTTCTGATTTCCAGCTTCCCTACTGGTGTGGAAGCACGGTCCAAGCTTTTGAGTGGCTGCTCTTTGATTTTCTTTTTTATTTACTTATTTTATTTTTCCTTGTTTCTTGGAGGTTTTTTTTCCCCAGGAAAAATCTTGATGGTATTTTGCTTTCCCCCCACCCCTCACTGAATTAAAAAACAAAAACAAAGACAGAAGACCAAACCCTAAATGTCACAAAGCTCCCTGCTGCTTCTGCAGAACAGCATCCTTATTGTCCAGCAGCCCCGACTTCTTGACAGGCAGAGGCAAAGCAGACAGACCTGTGACGGCAGTGGAAAAACAAAACAAGAGACAAAAATCACAAACACCCTCCGACGTGGGATGCAGCTCCATTCCCAGGAGCGATGCTGCTGCTCCAAGCATGGCTCGGCCCACGGAGCCGCGAGATGCCGAGGAGCGGGGGGCCAGGGACATTCCCCTCACCCAGGACGGGGGCTTTCGGCCTCCCGCGGGGCCGGAGAGGGGCTGAACACGGCGTAGGGCCACGCAGGCACCGGCGAGGTTGCTTTGCCGTCTGCGTGAGACGCGACCCAAAGCCAAACCAGCGCAGGCAGTGACAATGCCGCTGCCGCCAAGAAAGGAATGCCAGGAAGCCACCTTGCCTGCCTCCCCGCCCGAGCCCCATTGCTAAAAAGAAAAAAGGAAAGGGAAGGAAAGGGAAGGAAAGGAAAGGAAAGGAAAGGAAAGGAAAGGAAAGGAAAGGAAAGGAAAGGAAAGGAAAGGAAAGGAAAGGAAAGGAAAGGAAAGACAGGAAAGGAAAGGAAAGGGAAAGGGAAAGGGATAGGGAAAGGGAAAGGGAAAAGGGAAAGGGAAAGGGAAGAAGGGAAAGGGAAAGGGAAGGAAAGGGAAAGGGAAGGAAAGGGAAGGGAAGGGAAGGAAGGAAGGGAAGGGAAGGGAAGGAAAGGAAAGGAAAGGAAAGGAAGGAAAGGAAAGGAAAGGAAAGAAGGAAGGAAAGGAAAGGAAAGGAAAGGAAAGGAAAGGAAAGGAAAGGAAAGGAAAGGAAAGGAAAGGAAAGGAAAGGAAAAGGAAAGGAAAGGAAAGGAAAGGAAAGGAAAGGAAAGGAAAGGAAAGGAAAGGAAGGAAAGGAAAGGAAAGGAAAGGAAAGGAAAGGAAAGGAAAGGAGGGGAAAGGAGGGAAAGGAGGGGAAAGGAGGGGAAAGGAAAGGAGGGGAAAGGGGAAAGGGGAAAGGGGAAAGGAAGGAGAAAGGAGAAAGGAGAAAGGAGAAAGGAGAAAGGAGAAAGAAAAAAAAGAAAAAAGAAAAAAGAAAAAAGGAAAAGAGAAAGGAAAAGAAAAAGAAAAGAAAAGAGAAAGGAAAAGAAAAGAAAAGAAAGGAAAAGAAAAGAAAAGAAAAGAAAAGAAAAGAAAAGAAAAGAAAAGAAAAGAAAAAAGAAAGAAAAGAAAAGAAAAGAAAAGAAAAGAAAAGAAAAGAAAAGAAAAGAAAAGAAAAGAAAAGAAAAGAAAAGAAAATAACAAAATAAAACAAAATAAAGCAAAGCAAAACAAAACAAAATAAATAAAATAAAATAAAATAAAATAAAATAAAATAAATTAAAATAAAATAAAATAAAAATAAAATAAAATAAAATAAAATAAAATAAAATAAAATAAAATAAAATACAATACAGAGGTGGGGTGGAGGGAGGGGAGAGCAGGAGGTAGCCCCATTCAAACTGAGTAAGAGAGAACAACTTTCTTTTTAAAAAAAGTCACTGGTGTGAAGTTCCTGATGCCAACCACAGACCGAAAGGAACCACTTTTTTACGTAAGTAAATGTGGTCAAGTAGCTGCCATCTCCGTATGGCTGTTTCGCAACAGCTACCAGGGTTTCACCTGGAGGTGAAGCATCCTGGTCCCTCCCCAGCAGGGCCCAGCTGGCACAAACCCCGTTACTGCGCAGCGGGAGCTGCCCTTCCCGGGGCTGGGAATGAAAACCCTTTCAGACAACCAGAATGTCCGAGACCATCAGCTGTGGACGTGGTTTGAGAGCCTGGGACTGAGAAGCCCTGGAGCGGCGCGGTACGGCCACGTTGGCCATGGCTCTTGCTAACCTGGCTTTGGGCACATCCTTGGGTTATGATAATTTTTCAATATGAGACAACCTGGGGGGGGTCCAGATGCTCATTTCAGTGATATTGAAGACTTTTACTCTGTCCAGTTCTGGGTTCCCCAGTTCAAGAAAGATGAAGAGCTACTGGAGAGAGTCCAGCGCAGGGCTACGAGGATGATGAGAGGACTGGAGCATCTCTCCTACGAGGAGAGGCTGAGGGAGCTGGGCTTGTTCAGCCTGAAGAAGAGAAGGCTGAGAGGGGACCTTACAAATGCCTCTAAATATCTGCAGGGTGGGTGTCAGGAGGATGGGGCCAGACTCTTTGCAGTGGTGCCCAGCGACAGGACAAGGGGCAACGGGCACAAACTGAAGCAGAGGAAGTTCCGTCTGAACACGAGGAAGAACTTCTTCCCTCTGAGGGTGACGGAGCCCTGGCCTTCAGCCTCTCCTCGTAGGAGAGAAGCTCCAGTCCCCTCCTCATCCTCGTAGCCCTCCGCTGGACTCTTTCCAGTAGCTCCTCATCTTTCTTGAACTGGGGAGCCCAGAACTGGACACAGTGCTCCAGATGGGGCCTCACTAGGGCACTGTAGAAGGGAAGGAGAACCTCCCTCGCCCTGCTGGCCACACTCCTCCTCATGCACCCCAGAAAGCCATTGGCATTTGACCCCATGCATGGTGATGGGGTTCTTTTTCTGTTGTACCCGCAGAGAATGTGGGTACCCACCCCAGGCAAGCGCAGGGCACTGCCCTCATGCCACAGCTGCTCAGCGTCGTTCCCATGGAGGCCCCTCGTCTTTTCTTGTAAAAGATCCGGTTCGAGTAAATTCTGACTCTACATTCCCACCTTTGCTTGACAAACAGAGCAGGGAAATGCCATTAACACGCAAGCGTTCCTCAAGCCACCTTGTTTTTGCGAGTCGCTCGCTGCCAGTCAGAGTGGAAACACCACCACTTCCTCCCACACGCTGCCAGTGCCCAGACTGCCGCTGTTCGCTTTTAATCGAATTAGCCAGCCCGTCGCTTTTTGGTTATCCTACACAAAGCAGCTGCCTTCTGCAAACACCGTGCCGGAGTGACTAAATCAGACGGTGAGATAATTATTTCCACCGCATCGCTCGCTTCGGTTCCAGATTGGCCATCAAAGCACAGGCGGCTGCGAGGTTCACGGGATGTCCTCCGCAGTGAAGAAACATCACAGACCTTCTCCCAAATAACTGAAGTCATCTCTGTTTTTTAAAAGCTCAGACTTCACTATCTGGGGTGAGATCCCAGCCCACAAAGTCAGTGGAATCAGGATTTTGAGCCTCCCCCCGCCAGCCCTGCCCCACTCCAGGTTCTCAGACGACAAGCGTTTCACAAACACCTCGGTTTTACACTAAAATAATACTTTCTGCTGTTGTTACTGCTGTCATGAACCTGATGGAACACAGCTCGCCATGTTCCTTAGAGGGAAGAGAAAACCCGCGCTTAATCATCAACATAAGAGGTGATCAACGCACGTCTGCTTCGTGCATCTATCTTAAAACCCACCTGCTTCCAACATGTTTAAAAGCAGAGTTAGGA